>NW_016107752.1:1513794-1653538 GCF_001604975.1 Cebus imitator
AAAAAAAAAAAAAAAAAGATAATCTGCAAGAAGGTTTTCAGATTTCAGTTTTATTCACTTGCCAATATAATTGCTAGAAAATCACATTTAGAGTAAGTTTTGACAAAATATCTCCTTTATTACAAAGTGAGCAGATTTTGGGGGCAGTATATATCCATTTATATTAATAAATATATTTCAGAATCTAATTTTTTCTCTGTACTTCTGAAATGAAAAATAAATCATCACAGGTGACTTAAAGGTGAAAGTGGCTGCTATTGTCCTCAATCTATTTTTCGTGATATGAAATCAGAACCTTCAGTTTCTTTGAAAATCATTATAGACATGGACTAATGCATGAACTTTCCTTTACCTTAAACTTCAAACTTAAGTTTCATCTATATACGGCTGAGATGCTGATTCACTTCAATTCAAATATTAAGTAATTTAATCCTTATCCGGCTGATGAGAGAGAAAGAGTTGCCCATATGAAGCAGGAGAATAGGAGGCAGGGAAGCTAAGGCCAATTCATGCTAAATTCGTAGGACTGGATGAAAAGGAAAACCCCACCTCTCCATGACCAAGTGACAAAGAATGAAATGTTACTCCCTCTACAACTCCCACCTGCTTCCACTGTGTCACAAATGGAAAATGAAAAGTACCTCTGATTGGCCGTGGGCCATTGGGCCAAGCATGGGGCAATCTTTTATGTATAAGGTGCCAATCCATTTCAGTCTCTGATTGGCCAGAGTCAAACCTCCACTTCCTTCCCTCATTTACATAGGGAATAAGCAATGGGAAACCTTTAAAGAGTTGTAACCAGGGCTCTTGAGCTGCTTGCTTGAGCCTGCTCCAATACTGTAGAGTGAATTTTCACCTTAATTAACCTATGTTTCTGTTGCCTTTTGCTTCAATAAATCTATGCTTTCGTCGCTTGTTCGTGCGTGCTGTTCCATTCTTTGTTCAACGCACCAAGAGCCTAGATGACTCACACTCAGAATCCTTTCTAAAGTAACACATACTTTACAAACATATATGCTCGTTTTAATTTTTAAAATAACTTTTTGAATAAAATAATGTATGTTTATACAGTGCTTAGTAAACTGTGAACTATTAGGTAATAGATCAGTAGTTTTTATTCTTATTAATTGTTTTCTACTCAAAGTCGATAATATCTGTTCTAAAATAAGTTATTCAAATGTATTTTGTCTTTTGTCTTATTCAAATGTCAATTGCCTCGAGAATTTTTGATTTTAAGAAAAGGAAATGTTTTGCCTTTCCATCTTTATCAATGGAAAACATTTCACTCAGTCTCAAAATGCAATTTCCACAGATATTTTATTGGGCGGAGTACTTTTAAAAAGCTCTAAAAGAAGAAAGTGATGATAATGGAAAACAATGTTTAGTATCAACATTGAATAGGCACAAAGAGCACTGATGTAATTAGAGATCCTTAGACATGTAGCTAAAGAAAATATACCTCTGGGAGAAAATGTAACTGCCGTTACTATTTTCAAACAAATATGGGACTCAGAAGTATCTATTTCAGTGCCAATATTAAATATCTCACCATATTTCCATTATAAACCCTCTTTTTAGGAGTTTATAAGTGGGCTATAAAAATTCACTTCAGGCACTCTTTAGTATCCAAAAAAGCTATTATAGCCTCCTGGGAAAATAATAAGCATATTTATAGAAGGTATATATAAAACGTTGATATATTATGTTTACCTATTTTTAAAAATTCACTTGTGACAACTAATCTCCTTTATCAATTTGCGGATTCATATTACCTCTTCTGTTCCATTAACCTAAAAGGAAAAATTACAATTAAATTTAGTCTCAATTGTTTCTAACTATGATTAATCTGGTGTCCACAAAGTATCACTGTACTTCAGAATTTGCTTGCTGGCCTCTAAAAAGTCAAGGAAAGGATAATAACTTTTAATGGAGTCAAGACATATTTATTTTTCTAACGTTGACTTTTTTGTTGTTATTGTTGAGATTTTTCTGTCGTAAACATTGTGCACAGTCAAAAGCTCTGCTAATAAAGAATCAGAGACAATAAGAAATACATATGTTCTTTTTGATTATTTCTTTGGAATCAGAAAGACTTTAACACATGTACTTTTAATTTTGGCAAAAGCTTATGTACTTTTTTTCAGTTACTCACATACAGCAGCAGAAAACACAAATACATTCTAGGCTTTATTAATTTCAAATATCAAAAACTGTCTTGAGAAGAAAATACCTTTATGTTATTTTATTTGATAGTGAACTCTTAAGATTCAATTTCTCTCACAGGTTTTTGTTTGTTTTAGCAGTTAGCTAAAAAGTTTTCCCATGAAAACATTTTAGTACTTAATCCTATGGCTGTCATGCATGAGACGGGTTCATTAAAAAGGTGGAAGGTAGAATAGTGAATAGATTTTTCATAATATAATGATTTTTGATAATAGTAGTAATAATAAGAAATAACAACAATAGGAAGAATACTAACAGCATTCTTTTTGAGTACTCTCTACCTCACTGGTATGCTGTTAAGTTCTTTACATACAACATTCCCCAAGTAAATCTATGAGATCAGTGCCTTGTTTTGCTAGGGAAACTAGGCTATAAAAAACTAACGCAATGCTATATAGCTAATTATTGGCAGTGCTGAGACCCAAATTACATTCTGAGGATGAAGCCTGTGTTTAATAATCAAGTTCTCCCACTCTTTCTGCTTTAGAAGAAAATCAGTATGATTTGGTTAAATAAGAAGGAAATAGCTGACCCAAGTTATAGATGGAAAACTATAGAGTAAGACAGCCGGATTGCTGGACAACAGTTAGAATAAAATAATATCACTATTATTAAAGTAATAATATATTTTTGCAATCCTAGGAGCTAGCCTTTAAACTTACTACATACCACTGCTATTTAATTGTGAAATGGCTCATCTTTAAAATAAATGTCAAAAACAATAATGTTATTTACCTTTGAAATTAGCAATATTAATTACATGAAAACCAGTAAAATTGTCTGACATCTAAGAGGTTTTAAACAGTCTCCTATCATAGTTATAGACTTTACAAATCGCTGTTCAAATATCATCTGGTTTATAATTAATATGTAAAAGCCAGTGAATCTAGGTGTGCATACATTTTTATTTAACTGTGTAATTACTAATTAGTAGTCCATAAAATTGGTTTGGATATATTTTGAGAGCCTTTGCAATAACTATACAACTTTTAACTCATGCAAAAGTGATTCAGTATAAAGTTGGACTAAAATTCAGAACAGGATTTCTTTTAAACAGTTAACAGAGATAATAGATACTTCCACAATGATGACTGCCTTAAAATCACTGATACATGTTTAACATTTATAACTGCTCTAACCCTTGAATTTCATATATAACAATATGTTGACTCTAAAATTCTTAATTGCTTTATCATCAATCTATTTCTCCCCTATTATTTTCCTCTTCGTAAATAACTTATAGTTGCTCAGGCCCAAATCTTTATCATTTAGTTGTCTTCTACATCTCATGTTAAATTAACTAGTAAAACTTAAAACTCATTCATATGAATGTCAGAACGTACCCATAATCCATCCATATTTCATCACTTTTACCACCATCACATTAGTCCAACCAATAGTACTCCCTGCCTGGTCTTGGGCAATAGGCTCCTAACTGGCTTCACCATTTAAATCCTCACTCTCTAAGTGTTCCAGTCAAAAACCACAATTGGTCCCTGTTCCTCCAGCCAAATCCTACCATTCAGTAAACCAAATCCTCATCACTGTCTCTGGGGTCATGTGTGGCCTCAACCTCTGCTTGTTTTCTGCACTCATTCTCCTTGCCCAATTTTTTGTGCGTTTGTTTTCTCCTTTCAATCACTCAGCTCTTGCTACATTAGTCTTTCCTTGAGGACACCCAATCTGGATCTGTCCTTGGGGCTTCATGCCCATTTTCCTCCCTGTTCAAAATACTCTTCCTCCAGATTTCCACCTGTCACTTTTTTTCATCTTTTTTTTCTAGTCTGTGCTCAAATATCATTTAGCAAAAAGCCTTCTCTGACCACCCTATATAAAAGTGTTAGGTCTATTCCTCTCTGGAAGCTTTGTTATATTGATAATAACCATCACTTATATTCAAGGCATTCTGCTATAAGTATTATATATGCTATTTCATAATCCTCAAGACACTACTGAGAGATAAATTTTATTATTTCTCTTAAGTCACTGAATAAAATTTAAATAACACACTAAAGGTATGGCTAAGATGCAAACTGGGTGTCCGGATTCCTCAGTCCTTGTTCTCCATCAACTGCATAATCCCATTTGTGTTTCAAAACTCTGCCAATTTCATCAAAAGGGAATGTGAGGCCTCAGGGTTTGAGATACTTACCCAGAATTACAGAGCAAGTGAGTCGTAGAACACAGATTCAAATGTAGGTTGATCAATTCTGATGATTACTCCCCTGCATCACACTGCCTTCCTATGGACAAGGTCATGTCCCTATTAGCCCATTGCCAGCCAAAGATAAGACATGTGTTCGATCTCCATTTTTCTGGGCTTTACATTTGCTCACTTACCCAAGTCTCATTTGACTAAATACTTACTTTAGATATATGACTTGGTTGATGTTGAAATATAAGAAAAGTGCACATATGATGTATAACATTAGTAATATTGGCATTATCCCAGAAATGATAAAATTGAGGTTTGAAATTTATATGATTTCCATTGTTTTTTCTTCTTTTGTTTGCTAATATTCTATCCTCTCAACAACATACTGCTAAACTTTCCTTTGTTCAATGTCCAGTCTTGATCACTGAATTAAAATCCCTCTAAAATAATAAGTAGGGCATATCTAAAATATACTTATCCATAATATAAAACATACACATTTAGAATCTTTGCAATATACCATTACACTAAAGCCATAATAAAAATTCTCACATCTGTATACTTAGTGAAAGAATAAGATCAATTACACCACATAGTTGCTTTACGCAGAAATCAGCCTGTACATATTTAATTGAATTTACTAATTGTCACAGGTGAAAAAATATCATTTTCATACTGAAATCAAATATAATCCTGATAGAAAAGTCATAAATTAAAAAAATTTATGCAAAGATACATTAAGCTACTACTGGAACACCTGTATCCAACATATAGAAACAATCAATACAAGCAATAATCTGATAGTCAGTATTAGACATAAAGTGACTGAAATAGAACTTGATTACAAGAGCAATGTCTCCTGCTTTGAGAATAAACATTTCAGTTTTGTCTCAGCATTTATGTAACAGCAGGAGAGAGAAGAGAAGTTACCTTGTGACAACATCCTGCAGTATGTCATTGACATTATCTTATAATTAGACTTGCATTAAAGATGATTAATAGTATTTTCTTTGGTGTCTAATCAGCGCAGTCTCATCGCATATACAAAAATGAGTATTTTAAATCACTTTAAGTCAGTTTTACAGTAGTAAAATAATTATGTTCCTTTTCCCTCAAAGCCATCTCAAACCAAACAATAGTATTTTCATGGAATTGTTGTTGGTTACAGTTTGGAAGAAAATGCTGCCAGTATTTAGATTGTTGAAATTCAAATTTTATCTAATTAATCTGAAACTCCTGTATGTTTTAATACAGATTTAAACCACTATTATGACTATCGCTAATAGCTATGAATTAATAGAAAATGAAAGATTTACTTCTAAGAGAAAAATACCAAAAGTTAGTTTCCTGTGTAGTCAATTTAAAGTTTTATGAATTACCAGACTCAGATTACCTACAGGCCTGAAAGACGGTGGCTCTGTCTGCTATTGGAGATGCTGGCATACTGCACTGAAAATTTGCTATTTATGTGTAAAAGGTAAGATTGAATTTAGAAATCTGTAAATTAAGCTAAGTGATTTAAAGTCATGCAGTCTACATGTGAACCTAAGAAACAAACCATTAAGCTTTATCTGTGAGGAAGTGGCCTTCATGTGTGCTTAGCCTACCATGGGAGATTAGCAAATGTTTGCTGAATGAATGCATGAATGGATGGAGTGGCCTCATAGCACAATAAAGTCAGGTACCACAATAGTGAGGGGGCACAGCTGGAAATAACAAGTCTATATAAAGTGACTAGACTAAAACAGCTCTACTCCTATCCTGCTACCTATCTGTTATACTGGGATCTGAGAGATTTGTTGACAATGAAGTATCCTAGGCAACCATGCTAAAATTATGAGTTCATAAAAGGCGAACTATTTAACAGGCTAGACATACTGATAAAAGCTATTGTGGGGTCTTGAGTTTAAAATTTGTTGAATTTGTTTACTTAGTTCCACTAACTCTGTATCATTAAGAAATTCTACTAGGGGGCAGGCATGGCAGCTCACACTTGTAATCCAAGCACTTTGCGGGGCTGAGGCAGATTGATCACTAAAGGTCAGGAGTTCGAGACCAGCCTGGCCAACATGAGGAAACCCCATCTCTACTAAAAAAATACAAAAATTAGCCAGGCACAGTGGCATGTGCCTATAATCCCCAACTACTCAGGAGGCTGAGGCATGAGAATTGCCTGAACCCGGGAGGCAGAGGTTAGAGTGAGCCAAGGTCATGCCACTGCACTCCAGCCTGGGCGACAGAGAGAAACACTCTCCAAAAACACAAAGGGGAACACACACTGGGGCCTGTCAGGAGTGGGGGTCCAGAGAGCCTCAGGATAAATAGCTAATGCATGTAGGGCTTAATACCTAGATGACAGGTTGATAGGTGCAGCAAACCACAATGTTTGTAAACCACATTTACCTATGTAACAAACCAGCACGTCCTGAACAGGGGCAAAATGCTGCCAGTCTCTTTGCTAAAACACAACATGAGTTACCTATGCTTCATTTCCCAGTAAGTTCATCTCCATCTAAGACCACCTCAGCCTGGATTTCATTGTCCATATCATTATCAGCATTTTGGTCGAAGCCATTCAACAAGTCTCTAGGGGGTTCCAAACTCTCCCACATTTTCCTGTCTTCTGAGCCCTCCAAATTGTTCCAAGCTCTGCCTGTTACTCAGTTCCAAAGTTGCTTCCACATTTTTGGGTATCTTTTCAGCAGTGTCCCGCTCTCCTGATACCAATTTACTGTATTAGTCCATTTTCATGCCGCTGCTACAGACAAACCTGAGAAAGCATAATTTGCAAAAGAGGTTTCCTTACATTTCAATGTGACTGGGGAGGCCTCACAATCATGACAGAAGGTGAAAGGCATGTCTCACAGCAGCAGACAAGAGAAGAGAGCTTGTGCAAAGAGCTCTCCATCAGAGCTCAAGAGACTTATTCACTATCATGAGAACAACACAGTAAAGAACTGCCCCCATGATTCAATTACCTCCCACCAGGTCCTTCCCACAACATGTGGGAATTCAAGATGAGATTTGGGTGGGGACACAGCCATACCATACCCATGATTTAGAACACATTTGGCCCTATAAAACTGTAGATTCAAGTCTACAATCATTTCTCAAATGTTTTCTCAAATTATATCTTCCTATATGTTTTATTTATTTATTTAGAGATGGATTCTTGCTCTGTCACCAAGTCTGGAGTGCAGTGTCGTGATCTCAGCTCACCACAACCTCCACCTCCTGGGTTCAAGAAATTCTCCTGCCTCAGCCTCCTGAGTAGCTGGGATTACAGGCATGTGCCACCACACCCAGTTTTTATATTTTTAGTAGAGACAGGGTTTCACCATGTTGGTTAGGCTGATCTCTAACTCTTGACCTCATGAACCACCCATATCACTCTCCCAAAGTGCTGGGATTACAAGCGTAAGCCACTGCACCCAGTCCACATGTATTAAACTTTCCTAATTATGCGGTTTGTTTCTATCAGCATATCAATTTTTATTGACAGTTCATTTATTTTTTAACTGGCAATCAGAAATAACAGGTTATTATTTAATGCCTATTCTATGCTAGACAGTGTTCTACCCTTTATGTTTTATACCTTTCCCTGCCATAAATATGTATATAATATATAATTTTCTTTACAATCATCTTCCAAAATTCGTTCATTTCCACTCAGTTTACTTACTTTATCAATTCTGTTCTCTGAGCCCCTTACTTCTCTAATCAGTGACTTTTCACTGCTACTATTTTGAGTTTCACTTCTGTAACTGCTATATATTTACCTTTAACATCTTTCCTGGTTAGGGTTTTATCTTTGTGTCACTGTACATTCTGAGGTATTGAAATATTTCTTTGTTATTTGCATTGAGGATCTTTGGGGCTATGAGGAAGTGAGAGGTTCACAAAACAGTATGATTTCCTTCAGCTCATAGCAACATTTTTCTTGTGGCTTTTCTCAGCCTGTTCTTTCCTCCCTTTCTTTTCCACTTTTTGTTTTCCCACATCATATAGAGCCCATACTGGTTCATTTTCTTCATTATTACTCTTAAATGAAGTGAGTAAAACAAAAATTGAGAATGCTAAATGCAGAATATCAGAGATTTCCTCTAATTAATGGAAAGTTTCTTAGGATTAAAATAGGTACACACGTGATTGTGTAAGTGGGTATGTTTCTACATTACATTGTATATACTTCTCCCTTTAATTTTATCACTCACTGATTCAGCTAATGGCAAGATCTGAGAACAAAAGACCATGCTCACTGAGATGCTAGAAAAACAGGCTGAAAAGAACAGAGAACATTCCCCGTTTCCCTATGTTACTGAGAACTCTCTGTAATATAAAAAATATAAATTTTTTATCTTAACAAATGACCATTTTATATTTCTACAGAAAAATTGGTGGGTTAATAATACAGAAATGGAATAATGTAGATATTTAATTTTCTCAGAAATTAAACTCTGCAGCCAGTGGCCCTCAAAGATTACTAAGCAGAGAAGGCACATTGAAAACAGAAAATTCTATTTTGAAGAAGAATTAGACATATTTTTGTTACTGAGAAAATATTTATTTTCATGGACTGAATGTTTCAGTCCACCCAAAACATTAAAATTGTAATCTCCAGTGTGATGGTGTTAGGAAATGAGGCCCTTGGGAGACCACTAGGTCTTGACGATGGAGCCCTCGTGAATGGGATTAGTGGTGCCCAAAGAAGAGAGGAGAGAACTTGCTCTCTCTTTCTCTTTTTTTTCTATCTTGTGAGGACAGAAGGAGAAGATGTACATCTGTAAATCAGAAAAAGGGCCCTCCCCAGAACCAAATGTACAGACACCAAGATCTTGGACTTCCAAGTCTTCAGAACTGTGAGTAATAAGTATTTGTTGTTTAAGCCACCCAATCTTTGGAAATTTAATACAGCACTGTAAGACATCTATGATCTCTTTTAGATGCCTTTAGTCCTGGTAGTCACATGGAAGAGTCTGATCTGCAGAGTCTGATCTCCTCTTCACTCTGGACCCTTTCCACTTTATAGTGGATGCACATGAAAATGTATTTTGGGGAAAATCCTTCAAGCATACTAGTTTTAACAAGTATTCGTGTGGCTTCACTTTGGACATGACTCTTTTTTACTGATTGTTTGCTCCTTCTAGACTTTTTAGTTACATTCTTTCACAGAAAATTTGTTTGACTTGTTGTTATTAAAGTCTACAGTGTTTCTCTGGTCCATTCTGGGTCCTGGCAAGCGGCTGATGGCTTGCTTGCACTTTCACACACTGATGGCAACATTCAAAGAATAATGAAGTCAGACTGGACCAAGATATAGACCTTTAGATCGTGCTATGAAATGGCCTTTTAAAAATATTTCATCAAATTCCTTTGCCTTGAAAGACTAACAAAACTTGTTAGATTGTTAATTTTTGAAATCCAGACTTTCATCTATATATTTGTATGATTAAAATATTTCACTGACTTTTGAGATATACGTCACAATCTGCCAATGTATCATCCTTTTCAAAGACCTCTGGATCCAAATTCATGGTTGGTTCACAATGTGAAGTTGGTCCATTAATTTTATCCAGGAAAAAGTTATTGAAAGCTGCATATATCGTTTTAAGAATTAAAATTTCAGATTTCTACGACTAATAATTTACAGAATCCTCCATGCCAAGTCTCCAACACATTGATTCGGTAAATGTTTATTAAATTATGTTCAGTGCTGAGAAGCCACTAAGGTTTCATTTTAGGTGAATACAATATAAATTGATTTATTGGTTGAATATCTGTTGTATATTTGGGTAAACTGTCCAAACGACTTTATTCAGGTATCCACGTTTTTTATACATTATTACTTTCACATTTCTGAGTAATTTCATTGGCACATTTTTATGTGTCACAGAAGCTCTTTATGATTTGGTGAAAATAATATTTACTTCAATATTTCTACCATAGCATAGCTATCTTAGAATCTACCTTTACTATCTAATTATAGCCACTCTGCCAACAAATCTACCTCTAGATATATTCTCAGTTCTGCACAGGCATATCTACCTAGAAGAGTCTACCTCAGACAGGAATCTCCCTCTGAAGTACCATTTTCCCGTGGTCTGTCTTGCCTTCTTGTTTTGATCTTTCAGGCGATGTGACTCTCCTGGCTATAGTTGCATTCCTGGGTCTCTGATCAGCTCCGAACATAAAAAGGCCTCTTCTCCCTTGTGTTGCCTCCTGGTTTTCTCTTTCACTGTTATGTGTATAAGCCTTCCTTCTACATGCCTGATTCACTCTCTTCCCTGATCTCCTGTTTTGGAAGCTGGACTCATCATGACTGCTTACGTGACCCCTGAACCATCAACCCATCCTGCAGTGTAACTTTCAACACCTTTTAGGGTTCTAATGTCCTTAAACCTCACATTTTTATCTACTGAGACCGTGATACAACTTTAAACTATGATATTAAAACTTGCAAAATTCATTTGAAACAGATATTTTTTCTGCTTTTTTAAGTGAAAAGTGTAACATTAGCAACTTAATTGGATAAAGCTAATATTGAGTGAAGACATAAACTGTGCTGCTGAAAATGTTCAGAAATTCCAACTACTCTCTTTAGAGCTCTGACGCCATGTCATGAACCAAAGAAACAATTTGGTAGCTCTTACATAACAGACTTTCTAAGTATCATGAAACAACATTGTTTACTTTTTAAAGGTAATACTCTATGTACCTTGATGAATAAGCTTTATCTCTAAAAAGAATTTTTAAAATTATATTTTATTGTGGTAAGTCATTAGCAAATTTTCTGAGAATATTTTAACTAGTTTTACACTAAATCCAATAATCAAATTAAGTTATATCTATATTACTATAGAACTAATACATTCATAAGAAAAATGTACATATTAATTCATGTGAGATTTGTCATAAAAATTAAAGAAAAATAACCCTTCATATGTAATAATGGGAAAGCCACATGGATTTATATTGTAGTTACAGTATAAGAGATCATGTCCTTATTACACTCTTCACATCTATGTTTACATGTGTTATTTATAAATATACATTTTGTAATGTCTTGACATTTGTTTGCTGTGAAAGATTATGCCAGGTATGTTTCAGTGGAAAATGAAAGTGGCTACCCAGAAGTATAAAAACAATGAGATGTCTTCTCCTAATATTTATATTTTTATTTCTATTGATAAAATAGACTTCAGGGTGGTAGCATCTATACAGGAAAAATTCCTGATTTACAAAATCCCATGCAAACAATTATTGGTTTCTCACTGCAAAGTATAGAAGTTGCTACTGTCCAATCAGAAATACTTCCCTTTGTAACTTTCTGTACTTCCTGTTGCTGTACCATCCCTATAAAGGGTTTTTTTTTTTTTTTTTTTTTTTTTTTTTTTTTNCGTTGAGTAAGAATTGAGCAATGGGCAGAATAGGCAATAATGAGGAGCAGACAAAACCCTTTTAAGAGCCATGTACTCAAGCCCCATCACCACTCCCTCCATGCAAAACAGTGAGCTGTAAACACCATCCATGTCTGTAGCACTTTTCCAAATGTCTTTACTCTTTCAGGATATACTCCTAAATTAATTTCAGCTCAAACTACATTTAGCTCTTCACTCTGTTTCTCATTTGTTATTTTACTTCTATTTCCTCAGATTTAGCTCTCCCTTTCTAAATAGTGACTGTCAGTTACTCTTCATGACCTCTGGCTTGAATTGTAGGCACTAGATTTTCTGGCTTGCAACTACTTTTTAAAATTTATAAACAGAAATTGATCTCTAAGAGTTGATCCATCAAACATAATCCCCAAAAGGAGAGCAATTTGACATGTGGTTTCCATGTTGGCCTTCATTCTCTGCCTTAGTTTAGGTTGCTTAACTTTATTTCAGTTTTTGTCTCCTCTGTTTCTCTCATTTCATGCTTCTCTCTCTTTCCCTGGTCTGTCTTTCTACTATTTAAGTGCTCCAGAACCTTTTTTTTTTTTATTTCAAATAACACACTCCAAATGTATCACCTGAGATGAATGAGGAAATATGAAGGCCTAGAAACCTAGGGAAGAAAATCAAATGCAATGAATGGAAGGAATTGTAATAAACACACATGGCAAGAGCATGGTGGAGTGGATGCTTTGGTGATATTCCCAGATCCCCTTGCTTAAATACTAAAGTACTTATTCTTTCTAGCTGCTGTAAATGCTGACAACAGACAACAGCTGGGCAGGGGGAGCCTCCTTGTCTGAGTTCACAGATGCTCCCAGGGAGCAAGTCACACCCATTGACTGGCTAGCCGGAAGATAAAAGACTTGCTTCCTTTGCTTTAAGGATTACTGTCAAGAGTCGTTCCTTTTCTAGAGCTCCCCATGAGATTAGCTGATGCCTTTTTTGAGACTTCATTGCAATTCAGCTCTTCTCAATCCAATGTCCTCCACTGCTTTACTAGTATTGATCTCAATAAAATTCTTGCATGCAAATTTTGATATCACAGTCTTTTATCAAATAAACTTGACCTGAAACAATAGGCTATGGGGTCAGAGAGATCTGGGTTTGAATCCAGTTGTACTTTTACTTGCTAGTTGTGTGACTTTGGGGTTTATTATCTCTATAGGCAAAAAAGGGTAATAGAAGGCAGAAGTATTCTATGGTAGTGACATACCTGAAGTAGTACAACATAATTCCCTGAAAAAAAAGCCCCACTATGTAAGTGAAATAGTAAATCATATATTTAAAGCAGTGACTGTTTACAGAGTAGACATTTAGTAATTTTTTTTGTTCCCCTCCTTTTAACTTTGGAGAAATTGAGGAAAATAAGAAGGCAATCAAGCAAAATAGTTAATTAAGAATCTAGTAAAGGTAGAATATCGCTTACCTAAAATGTTTGGGACTAGAAGCGTTTTGAATTTCATATTTTTTTCCTGCTTTTGGAATATTTACATATACATGATGAGATATCTTAACCCAAGTCTAAACACGAAATTAATTTATATTTTTTTATATACCTTACACCCATACCCTGAAGGTAATTTTATAAAATATATTAATGATTTTGTGCATGCAACAAAGTCTTGACTGTATTTTGACTATGACTTGTCACATGAGGTTAGGTGTGGAAATTTCCATTTGTGGAGTTATATCAGTGCTCAGATAATTTTGGATTTTGGATTGAGTATTTTAGAGTTTAAGTTATGAATGGCCAACCTGTTTCAATTTTGGAGTATAAGATAGTTATCTTAGAATCAGAAATTTTTAAGTTACTTTAATTGGATGAAAACAAATTAAGATGGACAAGTAAACAGTTTGCCACTGCTGAGTTATCTTTATTTTGACTTGAACATACTAAGCCCTTTGTGTTGGCAGAAAGTCCTTCTCTGTCCCCAAGATGTCCATGTCTGATCCCTATAACCTATAAAATATGTTTCCCTATATAGTAAAGTGGGCATTAAAGACATGATTAAATTTTAGTAGTTTGATAAGGGGAGATTATTCTGAATTTTCTAGGTCAGCCAAATATAATCAAAAGAGTCCGCAGAAATGAGAGGCAGAAAAGAATTAGAGGGAGATGTGACTACAAAAGAAGTTAGAACAATGCAATGTAAGATGAGTTCAGCCTGTCCTTGCTAGCTTTGCAGATAGAAGAAAAGGAGCCATGCTGGAAAAGACACAAAAGTAGCTCCTCCCATAAAGCCCCAGAAAGGAAAGGAGCTCTCGGGGGTATCTTGATTCTTCTTTGGTGAGCCCTGTGTTGAATACCTGATTTATAGAACTGTAAGATAATACATTTAACAAATGTCTATGTTGTTTTATGCCACTAAATATGAGTTGATTTGTTAGAGCAGAAAGAGAAAATGAGTGCACTTTTCGGGCCTCATGGAAAGGTTCCCAACCAGTAGGCCCTGTCTAGGGACAAAAGAGCATCAACCACATGGAAAGAAAAGGGACCAAGATTAGGAAACCAGTAAAACATGATATTAATCACTGAAATAAAATATATTTGGCATATACCAATGGTTGACTGTACATTTACAACATGTTTCTTTCACATTAAGCTTGTTTCGCCAGTTCCATCTCTTGACCTTCTAAGATGTGCCTTCTCTTCCTCATCTCCTTTCAAATGCATACATAACCAGAAAAATGATGTGTTTCTCATCACATTAAGAAATATCTGAAAACTTTCTTTCCTTTTTTTGCCTCCTATTGCTCACCTTATTTTGCTTAATATTAACACCCTGTTAAATTAGCTTATTATCTAGATTTTTATCTCTCAACCTCTACGTAAATTTTTTCATCACATTTCTTCAGAAATAAGCATTGCTGTCATTTGTTCTGTTGTCATAGTTTATTTGTATCACAAGGAAAGACTATAATCACAACTAAATATTCATTGATTCATTGAAATAAAAGGAATTCCTGAGATTTTATGTGATTTGAACAAAATACAGAGTTCAGGAGAAGAATGCAGTATGTAGAAGACTAATAAAAATCACACAGACTCAAGTTCAGTTTCTGCTCCTCCACTTGGTCAGTATCTCACGTCAAAGAAATTACTTAAATGTCTAAATCACAGTTTATCTCTCTGAAAGGTGGCCTATACTGACTCAACAGAGTTGTGTGAGTATCGTAAAGGAACATAAAGTACTCTAGCAAGATAATAGAATAATAAACTTTCAATAAATGTTATTTTATTATAAAAACCATGGACATTAATAAATACTGTCCTGACATTATATTCAATGCCATGTTACCTTTGATAGCTTTTGTGCCCACATTCACATGCTGTTCTAATTTACGGTGTATTCCTCACACAACAGTAGTTAAGCAAAAAGTAAAATTAAATAGTTGGTTTTTATCAACTTAAAACGTGGTTTTTGAAAATTAGATTTAAAAATCCATTATAAATTATGTCAAAAGCAAGTTTATTATTTATGAAACTGTTTTTGGAAGTATGTTCTGAGCTTCCGACAACTGCGGATAATTTGAATTTTGGAACCTACTATTGTAATATTTCTTTTCTGGACATCTATGGAAAATAGATATTCTAATAGACTATGACTTGGAATAATATTAAAGGGAAATTCAATAGAAATTATCAGTCTTTTCGGCACAAAATATTTCAAATGGACTCTAATGCCTAATTTTTCCCATGTACGTGTTGGCATATTAACTTAGAAACCATAGAGCTTTACAATTGGCATAAAGTCTTGATTACACTAGATAAAAAATTATGAGAGATCTGCTGCATAACATTGTCTCTATAATTAAAAATCCTGTAGTGTACATTTAAAATTTTGTGAATAGGGTAGATCTCATGTTAAGTCTTATTACTACTACAGGAAAAGAAAATAAATCAGAGAACTCTAAATGTTAATTTTCTATACCAATGATTATTATCTATTTACTTTTAATAGTATTGAATATTTAGCTCTTTGACCAAACAGAATTACTAAATAAATACAGGCTAACACTAAATTCACAAACTAACATTTAACAAGAGTTTGATTGACATCCCAACACTATGGTGTTGTTCTTCGTCTGGGCCATAGCTGAGGACTGAGAATTCCTTCCTCTCTCTCGATAAGCATTTCTGACCCCCCACCCACCCCCGGCCATTTGTTTTCCAATGCTGTCCACTTGGATACAAGTTGCTATAGCTGTGACCACTCTCTGGCTTCTTTCCCTAGAAAAGGCATATCACTACCCTTCTTTCCAAAATGCAGCTTTTTGTTTTTAACCTACATCCAGTAATTAGATACTTAAATGGTATTAGATGCAAGTATGTTACTTTTTTATTTCACTCTTAGTGATTTTCCAGTGATTCATTTGCAAGATGTACACATATTTCTACCACAAAACTCATTAAAGATAGTCTACCTTAGCTCAAATTTTAAGAGTTTGACCTTTGTTTTAATTAATGAAGTGGCAATATTAAATTATTGAAAGTACTGGAATCAAAAAAGTGAGAATCATCCTCAAAAATATTTTAATGAACCCCAGAGTAAAATTAACTAGGTGAATTATTAAAAACTATATTATAGTTAAAATGCTTTCCTAGTATCCATTAATTAACACAATTTATTTCACCTTTCTTAATGAATGTAACTCCATTGGCATTTGGCATTTTTTTTTCCTCTTTCTTGGGTTTCTTTCTGCTTATTTATGTGTTTTAGCAGTAAAGAACTGCAATCTCAGCAAACCATAAATTTTATTTTTGGTATACAAAATATCTTCCTGGGAGCCAAGACTTAATGATTTATAGAGAGGTATTTTATTTTTAAATATATAGAGGATCTGAAAGAACAACAACAATAAGAAAAAACTTTCCATCAGTCCCAGAAAAAGGAGTTCTAAGTAAAAATTATGCTAGAGTTGATTAATTTAGTAACCATGTCTACAAGAGTAGAGAGGAAGCTTTTCTTTATTCAGTAATGTAAAATTAACATTAAATGACTTTGATAATTCTAAAACTATTCATGCTTTTGGATTTGAATTTTCTACACACTAGCTCATTGGTTTCTGGATTAGAAAAATAAAATTAAACACAAATTGAGGAGCAGTACTGACTGTGCAGAAAATATGCTCCACTCTTAAAAGTATGCTAAATATATTCTTTAAAGTTTCTCATTAAAAATTATTTACTTACCAAATGTGATTGCACATGTCGGCTTTATTTAACTGATTTAATATTTTGATTGCATACCTCCTAAATATGTTTTCAACTAAGATAATTGTGTTAATTTGCATCTTGAAAGGAAATCATTCAAGACAGAGAATTGTCTTCAAGTTAATATAGGGTGAATTAAAACTATATTTTTTCAATAATTTATGATATAATTTTTAAACGTTAATTCCCCGCTTACTCTATGACCCCCAAAGTTTTCCTTAGGGTTATCTTTTAAGACTGTCTTAGGAAATGACTATAAAATTGTGCCTTAGAGAATTCTAGAAAAAGCTTTTTAAAGGCAGGACTTGTTGGTCTTTACATAACTGAAAAACATGTCAAAGAAATAGAAGCTCAGAGTTTAATATTTTTTCTTTGGCATAGGAGAGATAAAATTACAAAAATTATTTCATTACTGGGTTACAGAATGACAAAACTCATTTATATGTTATAGTACATAAATGACAAAGTCTTATTATCTATACTGCTATACTGAAGTTTGAGAAATTTTGAAGTTTCCAAACAAGTCCCTGAACACCACAACCCCCAGAACGAGTATCTATCTAAATAAAATAAGAACTCATGGATACTAGGAGAAATAAATTCAAACGTGACAGATTGCTGGCCCAACTTGTCAGTGTAACATTAGAATAGTCAGGATTAAGAAAATGGGGCTCAAGCTCTCTGCCTTGTTATCAGGTTGTATGCTGTCACTGCTTCTTAGCAAGGCTGACGGAGTCAAATTAGTAGGTCAAGAGAGCAAAGCTAATCAGTTTTTTTAAGTCCTTCCAAGCACGTCACATTTGGAGGATTTAGCACAGAATCCACCAAAAACATTTTGTTATTTTTTGTACTCATGTTCTAAACATTTTTTTAAAAAGCATTAAATGCAGACCTTCTCATTAAAGAGATACTGTCAAGCCTGACTTTTACTATGTGTTTACTGAGAACAATTTACTGCCCAAAGCCTCTATACAGTTAACACAATAATTTCGATAAAAACAGAGAGAAAAGTGCAATGAATCTTGCTTCCTGGAGTCACAGAGGTTGGAGCGTGGCTGAAATTTCAATGAACTACACTTATGAGTAGTGAGGAATTACAGATAACAGCATAGTTAGATGCATTATTTTATCTCAAATTAGAGCCAGACATTGTGAAGCAAGATGTCCTTTGAGCAATTTAGTAAGTGATGGCAGCAAGAATAGGTTTTAATCCCACAATACGTTTCTAAAAGAAGCAGATAATTAAGTATCAACTAATTATCTTTCCTATATCTTTCGAAAGGTTAACACTTCCATGTTTTAAAATCTAAGTAATAAGGGGGAAAAAATGTACTGACCTGAATATACTCCCTAACCTTTAAATTTCTAAGACCTTTTTTTTTTTTTAACAATTCAAATCCTATATGTGGCAAAATTATATAATGGGGGAAGCCTCACCTTTTTTTTTTTCTTCTTTTAGTTCAGGTTTTTACCAACAGTGTCTTGTAAACAACATAGCCATGTGAAATGTCTCCAACTAAAGTGTCTTTAAAAAGCAAGCAAGCAAAAACCAACCAAACAAAAATACATTAAGGGGGTTTGGATTTTTAAAAGAGGAGTTACTTTCATTACATGTACGAATCCCCAAACTGTCTCTGCTACGTTTGACAGTAGTCTCTTTCCTGGCACTAGCTAATGTCATCAGTGTTACTCCTATTTCAGTAGAGAAGAAAATGTATCTTCTCATGATATTTCTAAATGTTTGTTTAAGCAAATTTTCAATATACAGTAAAGGAAATACAAATAGAAACATTTCTACAGTAACTAAAATCTTTGTCTGAATAATGATGAATAGAAATAATACACAAAAAAGACCTGTGTTCTCTTCACCCCTTGATGAAATAAAATGCCCAAATAATGAGTTAAGCTCCCTATATTGACCTCTTCACTTTTTCTCCCATCCTCTGTCCTCAGATATAACCACTTTCCTCAGTCTGGGACTCATTACTTCCATGAATTTATGCTTTGTCTATGTATGGGTCTCTAAAACATAAACATTACAGGCGCAGTGGCTCATGCCTGTAATCTCAGCATTTTGGGAGGCCAAGGCAGGCGGATCATTTGAAGTCAGGAGTTCAATACCAGCCTGGCAACATGATGAAACTCCATCTCTACTAAAAGTACAAAAATAGCCGGGCATTGTGGCACCCGCCTACTCCAGCTACCTGCGAGGCTGAGGCAGAATTGCTTAAGCCTGGGCGGCAGAAGTTGCAGTGAGCAGAGATCGTGCCACTGTACTCCAGCCTAGGTGACAGAGTGAGACTCTGTCAGAAAGAAAGAGAGAAAGAGATAAATGAAAGAAATAAAATGAATATATGTATGTATTTATTTTACAGTCTGCTCTTTTTGTGAGACTGATAGAGGTAACTCAAATATGTACGTATTTATTTTACAGTCTGCTCTTTTTGTGAGATTGATAGAGGTAACTCAAATTCCTTCATTGTCACTGCTGAATGATATTCTATTGCTTGAATTTGCTTACACAGTGTACTCATTCATCCACGTGGATGGCACAGTAGGTGGACTCCAATTAATGTTATATAAATAACGCAAATAATGTTTAAGACTCTTAAACAGTTATCCTTATACATACCTAGGAAGGAAATTGCTGAGTATTAGCATGGCCAGATCTTTAAATGTATGCCTACTGACAAGTTGCTCTTCAAAGGGTTTACATCAATGTGTATACAAATGGGCATTAAGGTTTGCTTTTGCTACCTGATTCATGCCAATACTTGGGGTGGTAGGATACCATGTTTAGTATTTTGATAGCTGTGAAGTGTCAGTTCCTATTTTTATTTGATTTTTCCTAATTGATACCAGTTGAATTGTTTTTCTTCTGTTTATTGGTTATTCATATTTTTTCTTTGGGAATTCTTTTTTTTTTTTTTTTTTTTTTTTTTGAGACAGAGTCTTATTTTGTTGCCCAGGCTGGAGTGCAGTGGCATAATCTTATAACCTTTGCAGAGTCTACCTCCAGGTTTCAAGCGATTCTCCTACGTCAGACTCTCTAGCAGCTGGGATTACAGGCATGCACCACGACACTCAGTAAATTTTTTGTATTTTTAGTAGAGATGGGGTTTCTCCATGTTGGGCAGGCTGGTCTCGAACTCCTGAACTGAAGTCATCTGCACACCTCAGCCTCCCAAAATACTGGGATTACAGGCGTAAGCCACTAGGCCTGACCCATATCTTTTGCCCATCATACAGCAGATTGGCTAGTCTTCCTCTTCATATTCACAGTTCTTTTCACATTCCAAATAATAATCCTTTGTCAATTATGGACCTTGAACTTTTCTTCTTTCTCAATGAAGTTCATCTTTAGTCTTTCATTTTGGATTTGTTTGATGCACAGAAGTTTTCAATGTTGACAAAGTAAAAAAAATTTTAATTATAAAAATGATTATGATTTTGTCTTGTCTAAGACAGTACTTTCAACTCTGGACTCATACATTGTCCTCCTACATAATTTTGTAAAAATGTTAAGGTTTTGTTTATTACATTTAGATATTCAGTGCAGTACAAGTTATTTTCTGTATTTTACAGAAATAATAATTGTGAGCATTTTGGATTATTCCTATATCAAAGGAATGCTTCTAATTTTCATCATTCTATGTCTGGCTTGTTAAAGTTTTTTTGTACAGTTATATGTTTTTCGTTCTCTTATCAATTGCCTTTAATTTTTGCTTTTAATCAGACATTTAACAAATTATTTTTATATGTGTTCTCCTTTGACAGAATTATTCTATTATTAATATCCTGATATTGAGTCATCCTTGTATATTTGGGATAACATACAACTTTGTCATAATGCAGTAGATACGTAAACATATCAGGATACAGATAGCAGGATTTGATTTCCTAGTACTTGCTTATAATTTTACATCTATGCTAATACTTGAAATTAGCTTGTAATTTCCTTCCTCATTCTGTCTTAGATTCAAACGTCATGAAATGACTGGAAAAGGGATCCCTCTTTTATACATTCTCGCTCTGTAAGTATGCTTCAGAATATTTGTTAAAATTGCCTTTGAGAATATTAGTGAATGAAGGGGTGCATTGATTCTTAATTACTGACTGAATTTCCTTCAGTGTTTTTTCTTCTAAGGTTTTCATTTATCTTGTTATCAGTTTTGTAAATAGCATTTTTCTTGAAAATTGTTCTAGTTTTCAGGTACATTAAAATATATTTCTTTATAATATTCGTTTTTGGTATCTGGGTTTCTATACTTTAATTCTTAATCTTCTTAATATTCATTCTTAAAATTCTTCATGATCACGTCTGTTGTTTCAGCTGGTACTGGTAGAATATTTGTTTTTTCAATAAACAAATATTTAACTTTGTTTATTCTCTCTAGGTTTTTATTCTATAGCTTTAATATGATCTCTTGGAAATGTGTTTAACTCTCTTCAAATTTTTGGAGTTTATCCTACCTTTTAAAGTTGATAACTGACTCATTAATTTTTTGGTTTTCCTCAGACAAAATTTAGTGTTTGCAGATATAAACATCCTGTAATGTTCTACAATAATTCTGTCATAAGAGTTTTAATATGTAATATTTTACTCATATTATTTCTGACTATATTCTAGTATCTAATGTGATTTCCTTTTTTGGGATAGGATCATGCTATGGTGCCCACAGTGGACTGGAACTCCCCAGCTAAAGCCATCCTCCTGTCTCCGCTTCCCATGTATCTGGGATTTCAGGTATGTGCCACTGTGTGCCCCTTTATGCCATATGATTTAAAAAATCTATAATGCACATATGACTTTGAATTTCTAAATACAGTTTTTTTACATATTTTCTTTCTGTAGCTGATAAAAATTTATATTGACCTTGATTAACTTTCATGCAAAAATGTGATTTATATGATAATAATTCTTGAAAACATTTTATCACTTATATTCATTTTATAAATCCAAACTGACAGTCTTATTTTATAGCTGTCTAGTTTACTACATAATAATATGTTGGCTGTGTACTTATTTTGTCTTCTCTATTTTTATTGCCTTCTCTAAGCATCTTTCACAAATCTTTTATTTCTTTTGCATTACTTGAGATTTGCTTCATCATGTTTTCCCTTTATTCATTGGAAAAAATAGAGTAAGTTACAACCATTAAATCCCATAATTTCTCTCTAAAGTTACACGTTCAATTTTTACTTTGTCGTTGACCTCTCAACCAGACATCATTGATATATTCAGCCAATTTGTTTTGTTTTCCCTATTTTTATACAAGCTACTTGCAAAACCTTTCATTTTGGAAAGAAAGAAATTTGAGCACTTCCTTAAGTGAAAGTTAATTAGTGATAAGCTCTCTTGCTTTGTGAAGAAACATATTTTCATTTCCTATTTGGCCTCCAAACGATAGGTTAGCTTATGTTCAATCATGGATTTACAATTATTTTTTTTCAGAACTTTGAAAGTATCATTCTGCTGTATTCTGACTTCTACTGTTGATGCTAAATAATCAGTTGTAACTTCAGCTGTGTTCTTTGGAAGATAATTTGTCCTTTTTCTCTGGAACTTTAAAGTTCTCTCATTTGTCTTTCTTTTTCTCTCCTACTTTGTGTTTTACTAAGACAAATTTGAAAATTTTGCTGGCTTGTTTGCGTGTTTGTTGTAACTGTAGTTTTGGAGGTGGTGTTATTCTGCGTAGGATTTATTATTCAAAATTTGTGTTCTTCCTTAATTCTGCAAAATTTTTATGCACTATCACTTTCAATATTAACTCTCTCATTTATTTATCATTTACTTCTGGATTCTAAGTGCATGCTTCTCTACATAATATTTGCTTTCATTTTTTAAGGCTCTTTGCCTCATGTTTTTCTCTATCACCTGTTTCACTAATACTCTTTTTAGCTGTGTTTAATATGTTTATCAATTCTCCACTGAGGATTTTTTTCAAATTTCAATATTCATATTTTACATTTATAGACATTGAATTGGGTTTTTCAAATAAATTGGTTTTGCCAAAAATAGACCTTGTCAAAAATAACAGTATAATATCACCTGATTTTTATAAATCCTCTTTATATCTACAAGTGCAACATTTTTATTTTTCCTCCCAAAAAATTTTAACATTTTTGTGTACAATGCAGTATTTTATCTTATTGATAATTATGAGTATTTTTAAGTAAATTTTCACTTAATGTTATATCAATAGCCTGTATGACAAAATAGTAAACTATATGTTCATTAGCAACATTATATAATAGTTGAAAAGGGCATAGACTTTTCAGGTGGATGGATAAGAATTCATATGCAGTGTCCAAGAATTACAAGTTTTGTAACTTATTTGAGTTTTCTAATCTTCGGTTTCCTAAACTGGAAAATTTGGATAGTAAATACAGTAGCATTAAGTACTAAAATATAGAATAATAACAATATAAATAATATCTGATGTTTATTGAACATTACACTAAGCCTTTGATATAAGATAGACATTTTTATCTTCAAAGGAGAATATGATGGTAGTCCTATTACTATCCCCTCTTTACAAATATGTGCAATCATGCACATAAAGCTCTTAGCATATTGCCTAGTACCTTATAATTTCTCCAATAAATAATGGCTATTATGTTTACAACCCTAACATTTCAAGATGAAGTCATGAATATTATATTCTTAAGAGTGGCATAAAAAAGCAGAAACTATAAATAATATACTGTCAAAACCAACATTCACTCGGCCACTAATACAGATTTCTGTTAATTCCTTTCAGTAAGTATATTTGAGAAATATTATAACTATTTGGTTATTAATTCAAATTGCCATTTTTTTCAATTGCTGAGTAATAGAAGCACAGCGTTAATTCTTAATGTATTTCAAATTCTCTATCAGTTCCACTATTTTCCCCCACCTCTGTCACTTATATATTCTCATTCTTTGAGAAAATAGTTGTACAGACTTTAATCTTTTCTCTCTTGTTCCTTTATTCTTGCTCTTTCTTTTCTTTGAAGCTCCTTACCATAACATATAGAGTAAACACTTCCAAGTCTTCAAAGATGACAAACACTGAAGGAGTTAAGTTCCTGATTTCTTGATTTCCATTTTCGCACTACATATTTTAAATGTATCACCCAGGAACTGCTACATTGCTTTGATTTATTATGTGGAAGATGAAACTTGTAATCATTACCAAGCAAAAGTCAATTGATACTGAGGAAAAAATCCAAATAGAACTATCCCCCAAACTATGCAATAGCCCCTTTCGTTGTCAGCCATGTTTCTTTTTATTTTCCTAAATTATTTTAAAATGTTTTACTAGGGTATAAAATTTAAAAATGTATACAAAGGGAAGGTACCAGCAGAAAGAACATAATGAAGAGGTAGTAACATGAAGGTAAAATGCAGAATCTGAAGTTTTGTGTACATTGCCACAATTTGGCTGTAATTGTGATCATAAGATAAATGGAAGGAACTGCTGCTCAGTAATGATTACAGTTTCTGATCTTAACGGAAATTTTTCGCAAGGATCATAAAGTGAAATCTGCATACTAAAAAATAATGTCTCTAATAACTTACATCCATTAACACAGGTGTAAGTTTTATGTTTCTTATAAACCAACAGCATCTTATGAAAATGCTATAACCTTTTTCAATCATTTTAATTTTCTGAAACATGGTCTTAAAGTTGGCTTCCATGAAACTCTTCTTTATGCTGTAGGAATTAACTAGAATTATAAGTTCTACTGAAAGGGAATATCTAAACTGAAGAGATCACAGATATTTTCTACCTTTAAGTTAAATTTCAATCACTATGATTTATAACATAAGGAAAACCTGTGCTTTGTTGACGTCACTGACTATCTAGCACCCCTTTCACACATATCCCAACTAAAACTTTCTCTCAATACTTCTTGCTATCTCTTGTTTAGTCAATGTATTAGGTACTTCATGAAGGGAATTCCCTTTCAAGTCAATTTGTCCTCTGAAAGACACAGAGAAATCCTGGCAATAGGAGACCTAAGAGCCATACAAGCCTTTTGTGTTTAAAAAAGCAGCTACTTAACCAATGTTTCATTCAACCAAAAGGGCTTCTTTTCTTGAATATTTATTTGCGCATCCTCTTATACCTCTTCTGAGATCCTTATCAAAGCCTCCTGAGAACTTAGGTAAATTGGTTTAGTCTTTCATCAATTGCTGTTTACTCTTTAGGAGTGATAAAATAAAGAACAGATTAATAGAAATTCACCTTGTTAATTTTTACCACATTTCATATATTACTTTAGCACATGACATGCAGACAGACAATGAGTGGTATCATTAATGGCAACTTAAAAAACAATTCAACTGGCCGGGCACGGTGGCTCAAGCCTGTAATCCCAGCACTTTGGGAGGCCGAGGCGGGTGGATCACGAGGTCAAGAGATCGAGACCAACCTGGTCAGCATGGTGAAACCCCGTCTCTACTAAAAATACAAAAAAAAATTAGCTGGGCATGGTGGCGCGTGCCTGTAATCCCAGCTACTCAGGAGGCTGAGGCAGGAGAATTGCCTGAACCCGGGAGGCGGAGGTTGCGGTGAGCTGAGATCGCGCCATTGCACTCCAGCCTGGGTAACAAGAGCGAAACTCCGTCTCAAAAAAAAAAACAAACAAAAAAACAATTCAACTAAACACTGACTTATGATCAAATTTTTAAAAGGTAATATATTCAACAAAATATGATAAAACACAAATTTATTACGGCTGGGTGTGGTGGCTTATGCCTGTAATCCAAGCATTTTGGGAGGCTGAGGTGGGCGGATGAGCTGAGGTCAGGAGTTCAAGACCAGCCTGAACAACATGGAGAAAACCTGTCTCTACTAAAAATAAAAAATCAGCTGGGTGTGATGGCACATGCCTGTAATCCCAGCTACTCAGGAGGCTGAGGCAGAATTGCTTGAACCTAGGAGGCAGAGGTTGCAGTGAGCTGATATCACCCCATTGTACTTGAGCCTGGGCAACAAGAGCCAAATTCCATCTTAAAACAAAACAAAACACACGCACAAATTTATAAGCCATGTTTTTCTGAGCGTTCTCTAAGTTTTTCTCTTACTTAGCTCAATATATGCTAAATATGTAAAGATGTGTGTTTAACTACCTGGTACAGGGTTCTGCCAAAAAGACTTTTGTCCAGGGACACATAGAGGCTCATGTAAAAACAAATTCATAAATTTGGCCTCATTAATGTCATGATCTATCCAGTAGTGATGGAGGAGGCAGTTAGAGGCTGGCTGGGCAGATAGAGGGGGAAGGTTTCAGGAGAGAGACTGTGCCCATGGAAATGCACCTGTAGTGCCCCTGTGGTGTAACTAGCAGGTGGAACTGTGGGTAAGAACTTCCTCTTATACCAGGATGTCTGCTTACAAGATACTCTCCCAACTGAGGCACAGGCACAATAAAAATTAACTAAATGTCCTTAACTTGACCCACAGCTAATTGTAATTTCATTTTCATTGTGGTTTTGGCCCCACCATGGGTTTCACTTAGGCAATAAAGGGTAGTAACCAAGATGGAGTCACTACGGGCAAACCCAGGAAAGCACAAATGCATCACTCCCAGGGTGTAACTTTACCTCCCCCAACACGGTGGAACCCACAAAAGACTTCCTTGTTTTGCCACAAAAAAGAACCCAGAACTCAGCCCCATTACTGGCAACTCTCTTTTGGGGCCCCTCTCACTGCTGAGAGCTTTTCTGTTGCTTAATAAATCCTACTCTGCCTTACTTACTTTCTGTTGGCTGCGTGTCTTATTCTTCTTGGTCATGGGACAATAACTTGGACCTCACTAAACTAAAGAGTAACGAGACCGTAACAATAGCTTCCACCATGTGGATCAGGAATAGGGTATATTAATTTATTCATATAGGTCTGAAAATTTACATATGCAGTTACTTATCTATAGAAATACTTTCGTGTTGATAGGCACTGATAATTTGTGAAGATATTTATTTTTAAGTTAGATAAGATATATTTAGTTTAAAGCACTGGTATATTAATGTTTAGTATGCATCATTTTATCATTTTTAATTTTTTCTCTCTCATTGGGTCCTAAAAGTAGAGCTAGCAACATGTCCAGATCTCACACATGAAAATGTTCAAAACATTTCTAGATACCAAAAAAAAAAACCTTATGTTAATTATCATACAATGTACCACAGCCAAGTTGTCATAGCACACTTACTGGTTATAACCACTGCCTTTTTCTAAGCTTCTTTTGTATAACAAAAGCTTTTTCTTGACTTTGACAGTATCTGGAAAACCTAATTTCTGTGGTTCACTGGGAATTTTCAATGATTTAATCTGATTTTTAGAGGGTGCCTGGTTAAAAAAAACTATTTAAAAACTCAAAAAGTGACATTTAAATGCCAAGAAACTTATACCTTTCAATCTCCTTAAAACACACTCAATAAATCTCATTGTTGAATACTCCAGTTTATGCATGCATGCACTAATCTACTCATTCATTTTCTCATTCTCCATAAATTTATTGAGCACTTTTGTGTGCAATGCAGTATGCTGAGTGCTGGTGGTATATTTTCTAGGAATTTAAGAATACAGTAGGAGAGAGACTGTGAATTACAAAAACAACTGAAGACTCACATAATGCTGTTGTAATGCTTTAATCAATGTATTGACCTCTTCTGAATATTGGGAGTATATGGAAGAGAAATACACTTAGAAAAATGGGATGGGAAAGAAAGCATTATGCAGAAAGTGCAGTTAAAGGAGGATGATGAAAGTTGTGCTTAATCTCGTGTATAATTTGGGGGTAAAGATGGGTGTGGTATAGGAATGATGATCAGCATCCTAGTCTGAGGAAAACTATGGGTTAAAAGATACAGGTGAGAAAACACAACATAAACTGAACACTAATTAGAATGTCTGCCTCTAGTTTTGATAAGTCTGGAAAGTGGAAGGCAGATGGTAGCAAAGACCTTGAATGTCTGGCTAAGAATTCTGAATGCTCTGTTACACAACAGGGAATCCTAAATGTTCCTGAGCATGACCATGACATTGTAAGTTAAACACTTACAAATGCACTTGTGAGACCATTGTTTAAAATACTTTTCCAAAAAACAAGTAATTTGCTTTTCATAACAACTTTCTAAGATGGGTAGTTTTGTTATCCAGGTATTTCATACATTAAGTAAGTTACTCAAGGTCACAGTTAGGAAGTGATAGAGCTGGGATTCAAATCTAGACAAGTCTGTTTCAAATTCTATATTCTTAACCATTACACTATCAAAGTGAAGGAACAAAGTGAGATTTTAAGATTAATTTGAGTGCAAATATAGATGTGTTCAAAGAACTGGAAAGACTAAGAATAGAATTCAATTAGAAGAATTTTCAGCAGTATGAGCATGAGGTAATGTTATTTAAACCAGAGTGGTGGCTATAAGACACGGATGGATGCAATAGATAAAAGTGTGCTTATGAACTCACAACTACATAAAATAACTACAGAGTAAGTTAAACCATGTCATTTCTCAAAGAATCAATGTCTACCAAATATACCTAGAAAATACTAGAACTTAATAATCTTATATTTTAAATGTTTGATAAGATCAGTTCTTTTTACATACAAACTCTGCAAGTAATTTTAGTAATTTTTCCTAATTAGGAAATTATTATTTTTTTGTTGATGAGCAATAGCCAAGTGTTAAATGTGGAAAACATCAACTATAGTTAGTTATGTTCTGTTTTACGTGGTGTTAACTTTCTGTTTGTGTACCTTTGCATTTTACTGACCCCCTACAGACAAAACTGTGTCTTTGTGAATTGTCTGTAAGCCTTCTGGGATATAAATTCCAGGTTATTTTGAAGTTATGCCTGTTTGTATCATTCGCCCACTCAAGACATCACACATTCTTCCAAACACCCCCTACACTTGGAACAGGCACCCAATTAATATACGCCATGCAGGCCACCTTGCTCTTCTCCTTCAAAAACTCCTAAAAAACCATCTGCTCTGGGAGGCATTCCAGCTACAATAACCACCTACTACTTTCAACTGCCTATAATATCTGCATTCACTCTCCTGAACACTGCTTACATATTTTACCATTATAAAATCCATAAGACAAGATAATTTCTAAATACTGCAGAGGTAATGTAACCTCCTCTCAAACATCTACATTCCTTTAGGCTAGTAGTATCTTTTTACAAATATTTCTTCCACAACAGATTAAAAAATGTCAACTTTAAAAGAATAAGAGCACTAATACTGTCTCTTGTATCAAAATGTTCAGCCAACCCAGTTAGGTGTTCTGATTAGGACGTAATGCCAAACTCTCATGGAGAATGTTGAATGACATGATGCAATTAGTTCTTTATGAACATATGATAGTGTGGAAAGTAAACAAAGTAGTGAATTGTTTTTAAATTAGTGTACTTTCTTTCTCAAAATTCATTACATATTCCTTGCTAGGCAACAGGAACTAATTTCGATTTTATGATATTTCGGATAAATTGTTCCACAAGATTAAAAAAAATAAGATATAACAAGGTCACATTTTATCAATATGCAAAATAGATGTAACAGAGACCATTTCTTTTTAAGTTTTGAAATTTTAAATCCATATAGTGCCACACTTTGTTAACAGCAAATCCTGAATGCCCGTGAATCTCCTACCAATTACGTCAACAACATGCATGTACTCATAGGGATGGCACTGCCCAGGTGATAATCTAAAGACATATACTTTTTACTCTTGCAGTGTTAGTCCTTGATGAATGATAAAGCATTTCTCTTTGTATTTCCACAGCAAAGATTTCAGATCAAGAGACAAGTCCCAGAGGAATGAGGACAAAATAATATGCCAAAGTTATATAATAAGAAGGCACAGTGGGAGATTTCTGACAAACTAGGAGGGCAAAGCCCTACAGTGGCTGAGTGGAGGTGGTGGGTGGCAAAGCCCAAATCTGGGATTAGAGAATCAAGAGACTGAATGTCAGGATCAGTCCCCTCATTCTTGAGGTCAACACCCGAGTAGAAAAAAAATTCCTAAGTAAAACATGGCAATCAATGAATCCTATGGGTAGCCTTGGGAGACCCTTCTGTGACTGAGAAGAATGATGTCCATTTTCATAATTCTATGCTCGGGATTGCATGGAAGTAGAAAGTAGTAATAACAGAAGGAGATGTCCCATCAAGTGGATCTGAGGAAAGTCTTTGCAGTGTCACATAGACCTTATTATGTTGGAGGAAAAAGGCACCTTAGAATTACAAGACCCTTGAGCTATGTGGACTCAAAAATGCTAAGAGAATGAACTAGGAGGAAACAGAGGTCAAGACAAGTAGTTGGTGGGTGTGGGTTGTTGAGAATGAAGGTGATTACACAGCCCCAAATCATCAGGAATAGGTATCGGTCAGATGCCCAAAACATCAGATGGGTCTCCACAGCAGATACCAGGGTAGGATGCCCAGACACCAGGTGGCTTCTGTTACACTTCAGCAGAAGTAGAGACCATCTGTCATCTGGGAGCCAGAATCTTCCCCTATTGTGACTATTAATATTATATGTCAACTTGGCTGAGCCATGAGGTGCCCAGATATTTGGTTAAACATTACTCTGTGTGTGCCTGTGAAGGTGTCTATGAATCAGATTACCATTTGAATTGGTACAGTGAGGAAACTAGAATGCCCTTCACAATATGTGTAGGCCTCATCTAACATGTTGAACGTCTGAATAGAGCAAAAAGGCTGGGTAAAGTAGAATTTGTTCTCTCTGATATCTTCAAGCTGGGAGATCAGTCTTCTGCCTTCAGATTTGGACTCCAACTAAAACTGTTACTCTCTCCTACTTCTCAGGCTATTTGACTCAGACTGGAACTAAAGCTTCAGCTCTCCTTGATCTTCAGCTTGCTGACCGCAGATCTTGGAACTTCTTAGCCTCCACAATCATGCACGCCAGTTTCTTATAATCTTTCCCTGTCTCTCTCTCTCTGTCTCTCTTCATCTATCTCTCCATCTAATCTCCAGCTAGTTATGTTTCTCTGGAATACCCTAAAATATTCCTACGTTATGAGGAATTGTGCTATGCCCTTTGTACTCAAACACTGTTCTGAGAATGAGGAAAGGAAAGACAAAGCCAGTGAGTTGAGAAAGATCCCAGAGAAATAGGGTAGTTACATCAATGAGAAAATGTGTTAAACTGGAGAAGATGGAAGTGCCTTTAATGAACAAGACCAGTTTTTTACATCATCGGTCAGATGCCCAAAGCTCTTACTTCATCCGTAAGAGTGGTGACTCAAAAACAAAATGAGATCAATTATAGAAACTAATGAAACTCACTCTTCTGCACAGTCAGACTTATGATTGTTTTATATTTTACTGTTTGTATTAAAGTGGTTATTGCTAGCATATTCCTAATCTTAAGCCCGTCAAGAGAATTTTTGCCTCTTTTCTGAAGTCATTCAACAAGTTTGTTTTGAATTTTATTTAGATTTATTTGGAAAGGTACACCTGCTTATGACTGTTTAGAAAATATTAATTATCACCATCAATATGCTTGCAATATTTCCTGCCAAATAGAAAAGAGCATGCATGACACGCATATGTGGGCTTCAACATCTCAAGAGCAAATAAAATAATTTACACAAAAGCAATTATTTAAAACTATAAATCAGTAAGCATATGTTATTTTATTACTGAAGCAATAATAATAAGGATCAATAGGTTTCTCACAATGTAAAACCAACAAGGATAATTACCTAGAATTGATTAACAACCTTATTCTCATATAAATTCCAAATTATTCAACAATATATTTAAAATTAATAATTACTTTGAAATTGAGAAAAGTATCTGTGATTCTAGAATTGCAAATTTTATTCTTTAGTAGGAAATATTTATGCTTCATCTATTAAGCCTCTAAAGAAATATGTGGATAGCAGCTAACATTTGGGTAACTACTCTTTGCAAATCATTTCGTAGTACAACTTGATAAGGGCATTTCTTACTGAAATTTTTAATAAGAGTCACCTGAAGGTGAATTTAACTCAGAACACTATAAAGATAAAAATGAGTCAAGTGAAACTGACTGAGTTTATATTAAATAATAAAAATCATAGAATGCAAAAAGGAAACAATATAAGCCAACTCACAACCATGTGCCACTTTACAGAAATACCTTCTGAGAAATACATTGTTTGGAGATTTGGCTATTGTGCGGATATCACAGAGTGTACTTATACACATTCAGATATTTTTTATATATATAGTATGGAAAACCAAATGTCGGGGCATCATTACCGAATGTCAATCATTTCCTCTACTTGATTTGCAAAACCAATATCAAATGCCCTGTATTAAAATTCTATAAATGCTCCATTATTATCTCACAGAACATATGCATTCCATCATTGGCTTAAACATCCTAATGTGGACCATGACCATATGCACGTGCATGTAAATAGAAATAGCAATGGCTTACACATATACTGATTACTACATGCCAGGCACTGTTCTTAGTGCTTTACCTCCATTCACTCATTTACTCTTCTGCACTCTATGAAGTAAGAACTATTATTGTGTCATTTTACAGAGGAGGAAAGTGCGGCACAGAAGGGGTTAGGCTGCTTGCACAGGGTCACTCAGTTTATAAGTGGAGGAACCTGGATTTGGACTTGCGCTGCCTGGCTCCCCCACCACAGTCATTTCTTGTCACCACCACAGCCATTTATTTCAAGCATCCAGTTATATAATTCTGGGAGCTATTTCCTTTTCTAAGAAACAAATAAGCAGAATTGACACAGATGAGGGACTGGTTTACTCCAGAGTCTCTATTCCATGCATTGTTCTAGTTCACTTTTTCGTGTGGTGCATATGGATCTGAACTAGAAAGCATTACACTTTCCAGAGAATCTCAGTTTCTCCACCATGGTTCAAAATTCCCATGCTACTTAAAATGAAGTCTCCTTAAATTCCCCATTCACTGCATTTCTAACCATCTCCATTGTATAGATTCCTATACGATAGAACCTGAAGTTTTTACTCCTTTTACCTGCTCTGAAATCTATCCGTAATTTTTTGAACACTTTCTCTCAGAGATAGTTTTTCATCTATCACAGGAATAGCAAACTTTCTTTTGCAAAGGCCCAGATAGTAAATATTTTAGGCTATATGGGTCATATGGTCTCTGTCACAACTCGTCTCTACCCTTGTACTTCAAATGCAGCCAGAGATAGAAAGTGAGCTTGGCTGTGTTCCAACAAAGCATTTCTTTTATAAAGTAAGCAGAGGGCCAGAACTGGCATATGGGTCATAGTTTGCTGACCCCCAAGCTATCTTAATACTCAATAGTGCGAAGTGTTTACATCTTGCTTTGCCTTTTTCGAGGGAAGCATAATTAAGGGTTTTTTTGGAGGTGTTTCATATTATTATTACTTTTGTATTATATTTTATTGATACAGTTATACACGTTGTGGATAAATGTACTATTTTGAAACATGTATATAATGCATAATGATCAAGTCAGTGTAATTGAAATATCCATCACCTCAAACAAGCAACTTTTCTAGTGTTGGAACATTGCACTTCTTCTGTTCTAGCTTTTTTGAAATATAACATACATTACTGTTAACTATAATTTTTCTATTATACTATTGAATGCTACAACTTAGTCCATCTATCTAAGTGTAGGTTTGTACCTATTAATCCACTTCTAATTTGAAAATACTTTCCTATTTTAAAAAAAACACTCAATTCTATGGCATTTCCCATATGTCTCCAGCAAACTTATATTCTTTCCTTGATTATGATTTTGACTACAATCACATTTTAAGGCAATTCTTTAGTAGCCTATGTTTTTACTAACATTCATATTCAATAATTGCAGTTAACTCTATGAGATTGTCTTAAGAAAACCATTCCAATTTAAAAAGGTAGCTTCCACATTCAGGAATTACAATATGGCTTTTTAATGAAAAATTTGTGCTCTTTTGTTTATGTGACATAATATTTGCATTGCCCAGAAATCATATGCGATATCTATGTGTAGTAATCATACATGATTACTATCAGATGTTAACTTTTGAATAATAAAGCTTTCAACAAACTTTCAACTCTTATTTTTCACTTTCCAAGAATCACTTCATATTTCTGACACATCTCCCTAAATCCTAGAGAGTTATTGGACCCCTGCATTATGGCATCAATATCCTGCATACACTTGAGTCATATGGTAGTTTTGATAAATTCTGATGGGAATAAAAGACAAAAGAAATGGTATTATGTTAGCCATATGACATTCAATTTAATTTAACAGTATAACAATCCTGAGAACTAAGAATCACTATTCTATTCTCATAAGTGATGAGAATAAATTCTAAATAATTTACCCTAGGTTTCAGAATTGGTAAGTGGCAGAAGCAGAATTCAGACACAGAAAGAACCAAAGGTTTGTCTTTTTTGTATGACATCATGAAGTGTCTCAAGGCTATCTATGGGACCCAATGACAGGTTCGAGCTTCCAAACCATCAATATACTTTTAAATTTCCTAAAAACTCTGCTTAGAATTCTGTGTATTTCTTTATGATAACCAAGAAAACTTGCTTATATTATTTGAGCAGTGAAGTTAAAAATCACAGACATAACTTCAATATGAGTTTTATCACTGGTTATGTGGTAGAGAGCTTGGAACATTCTGAATGGAATTAAAATGCATTTCATTGGTGTGGAATCATGAATACTTGTTAAAACTGTTTCGCAAAAAAAACTCGCTAGGTTTTCACAGCTGTAGAAATGCTCCCTCAAAGAAATAAGTGCAAAATGAATAAAAACAGATGTGGCATTTTTGCATATTATCAACAAAAATCTCTTTTTATTTTATCTTGTCAGTGTCTTACCACAACATTTTTTATGGCATTATTCTGTTCATAACAAATGCAAAGAAATTACATGACATTTCCAGTACAAATACCGGTCTTCAGTAGAGTGTTCTGGTTACTTATATTTCTCTAGAGATTACCTTTGCACAGGAAGTAATTTTGTATGTTTTCTAACTAAAACCCAACCTTTCTTGCTGTGCACTCTGAGAAACACCAAGCATTCTCCACTCTATTTAAAGTAATTGAATCGGAACATTTAAAGGTATTTTAAATGAATGTGCACTGAACGTTCTTCAACTTGGTTCAGGAAATAGATATAGGAAAGTTTTTAATACCCTGAAATTTTTAACAAGAGGAAATTACCTTTGGTTATTTAAAGCTAGAAAAGATTGGGTTTAAGAACTTTAAGACAATGTGCTAAAATCAACTCCAAGGCAATGAAAGGGTCTTCCTTTAAAAAGTCAGTAGTGTTTTTTTGCTTATAAATTGTGCCTTCACTGTTTAAAATGTATACGCCATATACACGTTTAGTATTTCTAATCCAAAAATCCCAAATCCAAAATGTTATAAAATCTAAAACTTTGTGAGGGCCAGTGTGATGCCACAAGTGGAAAATTCAACACATAAGTTAAAAATATTGCATGAAATTGTTTTTGGGTTATGTGTATAAGGTATATATGAAACATAAATGAGCTTTGTGTTTTGTGATAGACTTGTGTCATATCACCAAAATATCTCATTATGTGTATGCAAATATCCTCAAATGTAAAAAAAGATTTGAAAACCAAAACACTTATGATCCCAAGCATTTCAGATAAGAGGTACTGAACGTGTAGTACACTTTTAGGCACTCAGATGTAGGGTGAACTTAATTCTGTACAATGTAAGCTAAAAAACATAATCATTGGCAGTACCTAGTGGTAATTCAAGCTTTCAACATCATTAGAAGTTGAGGATGTTAATATACATACACAAAACAATTTTATGTGACTTTTCAAAGATCAAATTGCATACTGTACTCAGTATGGTCAAATGAAGAAATTAAATCATGCTATGAATAAGTGATGTTTTATTAGGTAGATGCTCTAGCAAAACCTAATGCTTTACCTGACAAGTTAGTTAATCACTTCTTACATTATTTTTCCAATTGTTAGTCTTCCCAAGAGTTATGCTATCTTAATATTAATTTGATATATTAGCTGTATTCACTTAAAAGTTTACACATAAAAATATTTTACAGCTTGTAATTGTTTCAAGTTTATATAAAGAATTAAGCATATTTTAACTAGCATCTACATAATTGACATGATTTTTTTTTCTAATCTGAAAACTTAATTATCACCTTCTTATAGTGGACAAGGAACAGCTTTGCAGGCAAGTTAATATAGCCTATCAGTGGGACAGTTTTAAAGCTATTATTTCTAAACTGAATTACTTATAAATAAAAAAAGAATTAAGAAACTGAGCTCAGTTCCAATAGGCAAATTATTTCAGACATTTTGCATTTATTTAATTTGCAATGCTGCAGTTCAGAAAGAGCATCAGCACTTTGACTTTTAGTTTGTCTGAAGCAAAGTCCCTTCCACGTGAGATTAAAACTGGTCTTGTTCATTAACTGTGATCAAAAGCTCCTTAATTAGTCGGCAGAACTAAGGTACACAGATGGCCTTTGACCTCCTATCACAGATTGCTAAAATTTTAGCATTTACAACAGACTCTCAAGTATGCTGGCTGACATTCAAATATAACTCAAATTTCACTTTGCTAACAGAACTGTATACATTCACATGAGAAGGACTAGTGGTGTAAAAAATGTAAGTCCCGGTAACGCAACACAAATCAAAACCTTGACTTCGCCAATATGCTTAATAGGGAAAGACTCGTCCAGTGTTCTCGGGATCACTAGAAGTGCTGCAAGGCTGAGTCCATGTGGACTTGCGCCCTCTGCTGGGTGGATCCTTCAACATCTTTAAATTAACTCTTCAAGCCTTGATGACAAAAACAATGCCCTAAAGATTCTCTCTTTCTGGAATTAGGAATCTATGGGAAGCCTTTTAAGAATGTAAACTGTAATTCAGTTTCAGGTGTTCCAACCACATGACTATTTATGTGAGGATCACAATAAAATTAGGTTCCCAAATTTCTTATAAATATTAAATTAAAAATGTAATAAATTCTTAAGGCTACATAATAAGTGAACCATCTGATAAAATAGTCTAACAATAAACAAAATAATTTAAATAAGTTATTTAAATAAATTATGAATAAATACTTCTGGTAAAATAATTGTTAATAATATAGTGTTCCCAGCAGTGGCTGGCAAGATGGCCTAATAGGAACAGCTCTGTTCTGCAGTTCCAGAGAGATCAATGCAGAAGGCAGTTGATTGCCGCATTTCCAACTGAGGTTCATGGCTCATCTCATCAGGATTGGTTAGACAGTGGGTGCAGCCCATGGAGGGCAAGCTAAAGCAGGGTGGGGCGTTGTCTCACCAGAGAAGGACAAGAGATCGGAAAACTCCCTTCCATAGCCAAGGGAAGCCTTGAGGGACTGTGCCATGAGGGACTGTGCATTCCGGCCCAGATACTACAGTTTTCTCATGGTCTTCACAACCCGCAGACCAAGATTCCCTTGGGTGCCTATGCCACCAGGGTCTTGGGTTTCAAGCACAAAACTGGGCAGACAATCGGGCAGACACCAAGCTAGCTGCAGGAGTTTTTTTTTTTTTTTTCATACCCTAGTAGCACCTGGAACACCAGTAAGACAGAACCATTCATTCCTCTGGAAAGGGGGCTGAAGCCAGGAAGCCAAGTGGTTTCTAGCTCAGTGGATCGCACCCCGAAGGAGCCCAGCAAGCTAAGACCCACTGGCTTGAAATTCTCACTGCCAGCACAGCAGTCTGAAGTCAACCAGGCACACTCAAGCTTGGTGGAGGGAGGGGCATCCACCATTACTGAGGTTTGAGTAGGTGGTTTTCCCTTCACAGCGTACAAAGGCTGCCAAGAAGTTCAAACTCAGTTGAGCCCACCACAGCTTGGCAAAGCTGCTGTAGCCAGATTGCCTCTCTCTATTCCTCTTCTTTGGGCAACGCATCACTGAAAGAAAGGCGGCAGCCCCAGACAGGGGCTTATAGATAAAACTCCTATCTCCCTGGGAGAGACCACCTTGGGGAAGGAATGGCTGTGGGTCAGCAGTCGGCAGACTTAAACATTCCTGTCTGCCAGCTCTAAAGAGAGCAGCAGATCTCCCAGCACAGTGCTTGAGCTCTGCTAAGGGACAGACTGCCTCCTCAAGACTGCATCCTGTGCCTCCTGAATGGAAGACACCTCCCAGCAGGGGTCGACAAACACCTCATACAGGAAATTACTGGCTGGCATCTGGTGGGTGCTCCTCTGGAACAAATCTTCCAGAGGAAGAAAAAGGCAGCAATCTTGGCTGTTCTGCCGCCTCTGCTGGTGATACCGAGGCAAACAGGGTCTGGAGTGGACCTCCACCAAACTCCAGCAGACCTGCAGCGGAGGGCCTGACTGTTAGAAGGGAAACTACCAAACAGAAGGGAATAACATCAATACTAACAAAAAGGACATCCACTAAGAAACCCCATCGAAAGGTTACCAGCATCAAAGACCAAACGTAGATAAATCCATGAAGATCAGAAAAAAACAGCGCAAAAAGGCTGAAGATTCCAAAAACAAGAACACCTCTTCTCCTGCAAAGGATCACAACTCCTTGCCAGCAAGGGAACAAAGCTGGACAGAGAATGAGTTTGACAAACTCCTCCAAGCTAAAGGAGAATGTTCTAACCCAATGCAAGGACGCTAAGAACGTTGAAAAAAGGTTAGAGGAATTGTTAGCTAGAATAACCAGTTTAGAGAAGAACGTAAGTGGCGTGATGGAGCTGAAAAACACACCACGAGAACTGTGTGAAGCACACGCAAGTGTCAATAGCTGAATTGATCAAGCGGAATAAAGGATATCAGAGATTGAAGATCAACTTAATGAAATAAAGCTTGAAGACAAGATTAGAGAAAAAAGAATGAAAAGGAATGAACGAAGGCTTCAAAGAATATGGGACTATGTGAAAAGACCAAACCTGCATTTGATTGGTGTACCTGAAAGTGATGGGGAGAATGTAACCAAGTTGGAAAACATTCTGCAGGATATTATCCAGGAGAACATCCCAAGCCTAGCAATACAGGCCAATATTGAAATTCAAGAAATACAGAGAATACACAAAGATACTCTTTGAGAAGAGCAATACCAAGACATGTCATTGTCAGGTTCACCAGGGGTGAAATGAAGGAAAAAATATTAAGGACAGCCAGAAAGAAAGGTCAGGTTATCCACAAATGAAACCCTATCAGACGAACAGTGTACCTCTCTGCAGAAGCCCTACAAGCCAGAAGAGAGTGAGGCCAATATTCAATAATATTGAAGAAAAGAATTTTCAATCCAGAATTTCATATCCAGCCAAACTAAGCTTCATAAGCTAAGGAGAATTAAAATGTTTTACAGACAAGCAAATGCTGAGGGATTTTGTCATGACTGGGCCTGCCTTACAAGAGCTCTTGAAGGAAGCACTAATTATGGAGAGAATAAACTGGTACTACCCACTGCAAAAACACACCAAATTGTAAAGACCATCAACACTATAAAGAAACTGCATCAACAAACAGGCAAAATAACCAGCTAGCATCAAAATGACAGGATCAAATTCACAATATTAACCTTAAATGTAAACAGGATAAACAGAAAATTAAGAAGCGTATCCAGGACTTGAACTCAGCTCTGGACCAAGCAGACCTAATAGACATCTATAGAACTCTCCATCCCAAATCGACAGAATATATATTCTTTTCAGCACCACATCACACTTTTTCTAAAATTGACCACATAATTGGAAGTAAAACACTCCCCAGCAAATGTAAAAGAATGGAAATCCTAACACAGTATCTCAGACCACAGTGCAATCAAATTAGAACTCAAGATTAAGAAACTCACTCAAAACCACGCAACTACATGGAAACTGAACAACCTGCTCCTGAATGACTACTAACTTAATGATGAAATTAAGGCAGATGTAAAGATGTTCTTCAAAACCAATGAGAAAAAAATACACAACATACCAGAATCTCTAAAGCAGTGTCTAGAGGGAAATTTATAGCACTAAATACCCAGAGGAGAAAGCAGTAAAGATCTAAAATTCCCACCTTAACATCACAATTAAAAGAACTAAAGAAGCAAGAGCAAACAAATTCAAAGCTAGCAGAAGATAAGAACTAAGACTGGAGCAAAACTGAAGGAGACAGAGACATGAAAAACCCTTCAAAAAAATCCGTGAATCCAGGAGCTGGCTTTTGGAAAAGATTAACAAAATAGATAGACTGCAAGCCAGACTAATAAAGAAGAAAACAGAGAAGAATCAAATAGACACAATAAAAAATGGTAAAGGGGATATCACCACTGATCCTACAGAAATACAAGCTACCATTAGAGAATACTACAGACACCTCTATGCAAATAAACTAGTAAATCTAGAAGAAATGGATAAATTCCTGGACACAAACACCCTCCCAAGACTAAACCAGGAAGAATTTGAATCCCTGAATAGACCAAAAATAAGTTCTGATATTGAGGCAGTAATTAATAGCCTACAAACCAAAAAAAGCTTAGAGCCAGATGAATTCACAGCCAAGTTCTAACAGAGGTACAAGGAGGAGCTGGTGCCATTCCTTCTGAAACTATTCCAAACAATAGAAAAAGCGGGACTCCTCCCTAATGCATTTTATGAGGCCAGCCTCATCCTGATATCAAAACTGGGCAGAGACACAATTAAAAAAGAAAATTTCAGGCCAATATCTGTGATGAACACTGATGTGAACATCCTCAATTTTGGTAAACTGAATCCAGCAGCACATTAAAAAGCTCATCCACCACGATCAAATCAGCTTCATCCCTGGGATGCAAGGCTGGTTCAACACATACAAATCAATGAACGTAATCAATCACATAAACAGAAACAGTGACAAAACACATAATTATCTCAATAGATGCAGAAATGGCCTTCAATAAAATTCAACACCTCTTTCATGATAAAAACCCTCAATAAACTAGGTTTTGATGGTATCTCAAAATAATATGAACTATTTATGACAAACCCATAGCCAATATCACTGAAGGGACAAAAGCTGGAAGCATTCACTTCAAAAACCCACACAAGACAAGGATGCCCCATCTCACCATTTCTATTCAATATAGTATTTGAAGTTCTGGGCAGGGCAATCAGGCAAGATAAAGAAATAAAGGGAATTCAAATAGGAAGAGAGGAAGTAAAATTGTCTCTCTTTCCAGATGACATGATTGTATATTTAGAAAACCCCATCATCTTAACCCAAAAACTCCTTATGCTGATAAGCAACTTCAGCCAAATCTCAGGATACAAAATCAATGTACAAAAACCACAAGCATTTCTATACACCAATAATAGACAAACAGAGAGCCAAAGCATGAGTTAACTCCCATTCACAATTGCCACAAAGAGAATAAAATACCTAGGAATACAACTTACAATGGATGTGAAGGACCTCTTCAAGGAGAACTACTTCAAGGAGAACCTCTTCAAGGATACGAAGAATCAATATCATGAAAATGGCCATACTGCCCAAAGTAATTTATAGATTCAATGCTATCCCCATGCTATCCCCATCTAAAACACAGGTGAAACATATCTTTCAAACTGCTCTGCTGTGTGTTCGTTCACCTTAGGAAGTTGCATCTATGTTTAGATTCAGCGAGTTAGAAAGACGTTTCTCCTAAAAGCTGTGTTTGGATATTCCTGAGTGAATGGTAGTATAGGGTGGAATGAGAAATATCTGGCTCTAAAACAAAAACGGAGCTATCTACCACATTGACTTTCTTCACAGAATTAGGAAAAAACTACTTTAAACTTCATATGGAACCAAAAAAGAGCTGGTATAGCCAAGATAATTCTAAGCAAAAATAACAAGGCTTGAGGCATCACGCTACCTGACTTCAAACTATATTACAAGACTACAGTAGCCAAAACAGCAAGGTACTGGTACCAAAACTGATATATAGACCAATGGAACAGAACTAATGCTACACATCTACAACCATATGATCTTTGGCAAACCTGACAAAAACTAGCAATGGGAAAGGATTCCATATTTAAGAAATGATATTGGGAAAATGGGCTAGCCGTATGCAGAAAACTAAAACTGGGCCCTGTCCTTACACCTTATACAAAAACTAATTTAACATGGATTAATGACTTAAAACCTTAAAAACCCTAGAAGAAAACCTAGGCAATACCATTCAGGACATAGACATGGGCAAACGCTTCATGACTAAAACACCAAAAGTAACGGCAACAAATGCCAAAATTGACCAATGGGGTCTAATTAAATTGAAAAGCTTCTGCACAGCAAAAGAAACTATCATCAGAGTGAACCAGCATCCTACAGAATGGGAGAACATTTTTGTAATCTATCCATCTGACAAAGGGCTAACATCCAGAATCCACAAGGAATGTCAAAAAATTTACAATTAAAAAAAAAAAAAATCAAAAAGTGAGTGAAGGAAATGAACAGACATTTCTCAAAAGAAGACATTTATGCTGCCAACAAACATATGAAAAAAAAGCTCATCATCACTGGTCATTAGAGAAATGCAAATCAAAGCCACAATGAGATACCATCTCATGCCAGTTAGAATGGTGATCATTAAAAAGTCAGGAAATAACAGATGCTGGAGAGGACGGGGAGAAACAGGAATGCTTTAACACTCTTGGTGGGAGTGTAAATTAGTTCAACCATTGTGGAAGACAGTGTGGTGATTCCTTAAGGACCTAGAACAAGAAATACCATTTGACCCAGCAATCCCATTACTGGATATATACCCAAATAATTATAAATCATTCTACTATAAAGACACATGCACATATAATTGCATGCACTATAATTGTATCACTATTCACAAAAGCAAAGACTTGGAATCAACCCAAATGCCCATCAATGATAGACTGGATAAAGATAACGTGGTACATATATACCACGGAATACTATGCAGCCACAAAAAAGGATGAGTTCCTATCCTTTCCAGGGACATGGATGAATCTGGAAACCGTCATTTTCAGCAAACTAACACAGGAACAGAAAACCACCACGACACGTGCTCACTCATAAGTGGGAGTTGAACAATTAGAACACATGGATGCGGGGAGGGGAACATCACACACAAGGGCCTGTCAGGAGGTGGGAGGCTAGAGGAAGGACAGCATTATGAGAAATATCTAATGTAGAAGACGGGTTGACGGGTGCAGCAAACCACCATGGCACGTGTGTACCTCTGTAACAAACCTGCACATTCTGCACATGTATTCCAGAACTTAAAGTATAGCAATAAAACATATAGTGTGCTTAGTAACTTTTTTCATAATATATGAAATATAATTTGCCAATGATTTTTTCAATCTTTTAAAAAATCATATTATGTTGAGTATAGTTCAAAATAACAAAACTTTGTCAACTATTTCAGTTACCACTACTCTGGATTTTACTGATACTACAGGTTGCAGTTAATAAAACAAAAATGGCTCCTTTATTGCAATAGCTATTCAACTGCATCATAATTATTCCACCTAAATCCAGGCCAGCAAAATCTATTGTCCATGTAATTGATCTAGATATTGCTCCAACAATTCCCATTCAGCAGACACAGAATCAAATGCATAATCTTGATCCCACGCAATACTTCTTATTCTACATTTACCTGCTGGTTGGTATTGCCAGTCAGTGTTTTGCCTTCATTCACATACTTTCACTCATCATTTCATTCCCTTTCATGTTCAATTACCAAACTTGGTGTTGGTAACCCCTTTTCTCTTTTACAAATCAATTTCCTTATTCTTATTCAGTCCTTGTTTAAAATCTATAGTTTCCTATTGTGTCCAGGAAAAAGGGCATGTTTCCAACTGGACTACCCAAGTTCTTTGTGATCTTACATATTTATTTGATCATATAAATATGATCTACATATTTATTTGAATCTTCTATTTCCACACATTTATTTATTCATTGATTGCTGTATTTATTTGTATTTTATTTTTACTATCTGTGGTCACCACTACTCATTGATATGTTATATGGCTTCACAGTTACTTGTAAAACTTCTATTCAACTTTAAAAATGATGTAATAGGTTTTTTTTAACAAAACCTTCCTAATCAACACTAACCCTCACTGCAGAAGAAGTATTTTCTCCTTTCTAGTCCTCTATGCATGATACTCCAATTACTGCACTCATTTTACAGTGTTATATATGTGTTTGCATGTATCTTTTCCCAACTAAGCTATAAACTCTAAGTGGTTTGGATAGTGTCAAACCCATCTTCTACCTTGAGCCAAGGAAGTCTTTTCTGGCACATTGTAGACTTGCATCAAATGAGTATTTATCTAGCCAGAATGTTTAGTAACTTGCTAAATATGTAAAATAGGGCAAGTTATACTTCTGAACGTTTTTTCTAATATGTAAAGTAAAAATAACAATTGTAACTATCACCTAGGATTGTGTGTGGACTAAACACAATGATCTAGAAAAATCAGTTAGTAGAGTCTCTGGAACATAGCCCAACCTTTAAGAAATATAAATGATGAGCTTTATTGTAGTATATTGGCACAAGGACAGACAACTATTATGTTTACAACTGTTTATTAGGCTATAGTAATTCAGAATAAAAATAATATTGGGACTAATGATTAATGATATTAGCTTAAGTATTCATGGTAACTAAGCTTTTTTTCCCCTAATAATGAGTAGTAAGATGTATAGATCTAGAAAAAGCAACAGTTTTTTTTTTTTAAACTTTATGTTCTTTTCTTTATGTCATATCATACTTTAAATTACTTTAGATATATTTGAAAATAATTTTGATCATTAGTGAGTACAAAACAGAGTAAAGCATTCAGTTTGAAATGTAAAACAGACAAAATTAATAAAGTGAGTTTGAACATATATGAATTTTATATTCATAAATTTGCAAACTATATGAAACACAGTACATGAAAGTTTCTGGTATTTTAGAAGTTATTGCAAAAAGTCCAAATGACTTTTGTAATTTAAATATGCCCTAAAGATGAAAGCAAAATGAGTAAGACCACATTAATAAGAGTGAGATGAAAAATAAGTAAACAAAAAAATTATAAGAATATTTATAAAGAATAAATGGTGTCTATATATTAAAATCCAAACAACTTATGCCATCATAGTGACTAATAAACTTATCAGTAAATAAGAAGAATGCATAAGCAGCATGAGATCTGCATAGCCATACACGTACATGCAAATATTCTTAAAAAGCAGATAAATATAGAGATGACTCCCTGCACAGCAAATGGTTTTATTGCATCAGATTTCTCCTTGTACTTGTTAGTATTTTTATCACATCATTAAAAAGTTCCAGTAGAAGATGAGGATCAAAGAACTTCAGATTTAAGTGACCTCCTTGAAGCTGAGAAATGAATTGCAAAACCCAAAGTCTTTGAAAAGCCCAACTTATTTTAAAAATATATGAAGATTTTGGCAGAGTGCTTTTTGACTCCTGTTACTCATTTTTCTTTCTTCCTGTGTGCACAAGAACCTCTCAGAGTTTATGTGGGCACATGACCCTTGCCACTCTTCAGCCAGAGATCACATTTTCCTGAGCTCTTGCCTTTAAGGGTAGCTGGGTCACTAAGTCATGATATGAGCAGCAGTGACGTGGGCAACTCCCAGTGGAAAAACTTGGTGAAGATGCTGTGGCCATTGGACATGGGTTAGAAAATACCATTTGAGGGTGATTTCTTCAATTCTCAGACAGAAAAAGGCTCTTCCTCCTGGCAGCATATTGCACTCAATTTTGCATTTACCTCGCTGACAGTCTTTACCACATTTTTTTTGTTGTTGTTTTTGGAAAGAGTTTCATTCTTGTTGCCTAGCTGGAGTGCAATGGTGCTATCTTGGCTCAATGCAACATCCGCCTCTCTGGTTCAAGCAATTCTCCTGCCTCAGCCTCCTGAGTAGCTGGGATTACAGGCACACACCACCATGCTGGGCTAATTTTTGTATTTTTATTAAAGACAGGGTTTCATTACATTGGTCAGGCTTTTCACTACATTTTATTGTGATTACATGTTTGGTTTTGTCTTCCCCATAGGCCCAAAGATTTTTTCAAGAGCGGAGAAGATATTTCATATTAACATTACTCATTCTCCAAGTACTTTCATATTATAGACTTATAATAAATATTTATCAAGCTATACAAAATAATGAAAGGAAAACATAAGAGTCTGCAGGTGAGATCCAGATGAAGAATTTAGACTTTTAAAGAACAATCAAGGAGGCACAATGAGGAAAGCTTGGAAGAGACCCAAAACGTCCTGGGAATAGGTATAGAATGAATCCAAGGAAATGCCAGATGGTGGGACTTGTAGGCAGTAAGTGATAAGAACCTCAGTCATAATTGCCAATATTTGAAGGGTACACAATATTTGCCAGATGCTGTTAAAATGTTCTTCAAAAAGTGTTATTTTTTCTTTGCAACAAACCCCCAAGGTTGATGCCATTAGTATCAATCCACATAACACTTATTAGAAAACTGGGACACAAAGAGAGGAGCAATTGTCCAAAAGTCAAACAGATAGGAAGTGGAAGAGCCACTATTTGAAGCCAGGGAGACCTAGGTAACATATAAATATCTGGGAGAAAGAAGAGGTAAATTGAGGAGAACTAAGCATGACTTCCCAAAAAGATCCCCTACTTATTAGTGTTGTCTTAAGTCTTCATAGTGAAGTATGGCCCATAGGTCACACTTGCTCATATACGATAAAGGGATTCTGAGTCTTACTCCTAGCTGCTGGTGTACATCACAAATATTCAGACTTTCTGTGATGCATCATCCATGGGATTTGCATGAGTTGGAAGTAGACATTTGCATGTGCACACAAGCTGGCCTGAGAACAGAAATGAGCCATCAGCTGGGAGAGGAAATGATCATATTAATCCTAAATATTTCAGTTCCACATCTACTTCCAGGGATCATGAACATAAAAAAGGTTAAATAAAGCAGAAATTGACAGTGATTAGGTGACTATGGAACAGGAATGAGGAAATCAAACTGGTCTTCTCTTGCATTGAAAAATATAAACAAACTCAGATTCAGGAACTATGAATTATCAACAGAGATTTTGACCATACTTTAAAATAGCAACAATAAGGCTGGGTATGGTGGCTCATGCCTGTAATCTCAGCATTTTGGGAGGCCAAGGCTGGTGGATCATGAGGTCAAGAGACTGAGACCATCCTGGCAAACATGGTGAAACTCTGTCTCTACTAAAAATACAAAAATTAGCGGGGCACGGTGGTGCGCACCTGTACTCCCAGCTACTCGGGAGGCTGAGCGATAGATTATATTGCTGCAGCAGGTGAATTGCTTGAATCCAGGAGGCAGAAGTTGCAGTGAGCCAAGACTGTGCCACTGTACTCGACAGAGCAATACTCCATCTCAAAAAAAAAAAAAAGCAACATTAATAAGCATGGTGTTTATATAGAGAAGCTGGATGGATTCAGCTTGATGACTTGTAGTCACTGTCTCTTATTTTGGCCAGTCAAGCTACCAACATTCCTATCTAGAGAGTGATGTGGAGTTGTACTTGTCGAAGCACAGTTCTTGGACTATGTCCATCGGAGTTTCTGGAGATCACTGTCAAAAATGAAAATTTCTGGACTATATCTTGAACCAATTAAATCAAAGCATAAAAGGACAGAAAGTTGTATATACATATGTCATGTTTATATTTCTGTGTTCTTATATGTTATTTATATAACTATTATATATTTATATATAAGCTAATTATCATAAATATATTTATATAATTATTTTGTTTACTACTTTCAAATATTTTATTAAATATTTATATAATTATTAACTATATTATTGATATAAAATTGCTAGAAGTTTTCTAAAAGAGATTTTAAGCGTTAATTCCACAAAAGTATATGAGGTGATGCATGTGTGAAATATGTTGATTTAGCCATCCCACAAGGTACACAAATATCAAAGAATCCTGTTGTATATCATAAATCCAACTGATAGTTTTAATAAAAAATAAAATACATAAAATATAAAATATAGACAAATGTATACATATAGTATACATATATATACTTATACAAAACAAAAGATGTATGTTTAATTCTATATGATGTAATTATTATGCTGACTGAAGTTTGTGAACTATGGCTTTACATATCCCAATGTGAAAACAGTCTGCAGAAAATACAAACTTCAAAATGCTGCACAGATGAGAATGTTACTTTTCAAAGAGCAAGCAAAAGTGGTTTGTGAGTGAACCATTTTTAAAAAATAAATCAGACATTCAAGCTTAATATTTTAGAATTAAGTTTGTTCAGTCAGAAAACAATGTTGAAAATTTTCACATAATTACATGTATTCCAAAAGGAAAGTATGTGTAACTAATGCTTACATGGAGGGAGAAGCAAAGCAGAGAGTCTAATTAGTTCCAATTAGCCATGCCAGGGGATTACTTTCTAGGTAAGATTACCTTATAATGAGGTGATTAACCTCTTTGGAAAAAGTTCAAGCCAGGCTTACCTTCTACTTAATAAGTCCTGTAAAGAAGTGTTACAAGCAGGGTCCTCAAAATTGTTCCCTAGGACAATTTCCACCAAGAATCAACTGATTCTATTCCAGAAGAACCAAAAAGCATTTTTATTATACTATTGATAACAGTGAATCCTAACACATCTAGATATTAGAAATTAAGTATTTAAATTTCATATCAAATTAACTAAATTATATGGCACTAACTTTATTTATACTAAGAAAATAGCAATTGAACTCTAGTCAATTCCAAATGCAGACCTAAATCTATGAACATCATAGACTTATGATGGCAATCTATGAACATCAAATTGGAAGAAAATTCTATCATTGTTATTCGTTATGGTCACAGGCTTATTTCAAAAAGTAGACTGTCCATTGTCTAATTAGTTTGAGCATCCCTTCTGTCTCCAGAACACAATTGGATTTTGTTGCAGTTAAAGAGACTGATGCTAACCTAGGTGACAGGCACAAACACAAGGGAACAGAAGCTTCAGTGTTTCCACCATAAAACACTAGATAAATTGAGGACAGGGCTTTTGGAAATAATAGATTTAACTGTTGTCCAAGCTTATCTGCAGTTTCTTCTCTTTAAATTGATAGTTTATTTATTATGGACTAATTAAAATTTTATTAAATAACATCTATCTAAAACATCTGTTTTATATATATTGCTGTCAGCTTATAAGGAACAAAAATAATTTACTTTGTGTTTTAATTTAACATGTTTTTCCCAAAAGTCTGCATGTAGGCATAGAAGCTGTAGCAATGAGTAGAATTTTTTTTTTCCCAAAAGTGATTTTTTTACTGTTTACTACTCTTCCCTATAAGAAAATACTTAACCTTGGATTACACTTGTGATCTTGTGGACATCTCTGAATTAATTTCTGTTACTTTACAAATCTTGTTTCTCTATTTGTTATCCTGGAAGTATTTGTATGTGTGTGTATATAAAATTTTTGCATAGGCCACATACAAATTCATGTAAAGTAATAATACAAACCCCAGGAATGGAAAGGCAAAATCGAGGGGAAAATATTTAAAATATGTGCATGGAAATGATAATAATAAAATGTAAGTGTCTTGCAAACAGAAACTAGAAATAAATATTTCTGTTTTATTTAAATTAGAGAATATATAATCAACCCTTACTTCAGCATATATGTTAGAGCTCAACAGTCACCTTAATTTTTAAGCCCCAGGAAATATTCTTCCCTCTGTACAGTTACAAAGTGGAATTTTTCTCCAGTTTATATTCTTCTGCAGTACTTATCACTATCTAAGATCTCTCTGTAACCACAAGTTCCATTTCCTCATTTGCCTTAGATTCTAATAATCTAGCATTTAGCTGAATGTCCATCACATAAACAGGGCTCCTTAGTAAATGTGTGCAGGAAAAATAACCAAATCAATAGCAGATAAACAGTATTCTATCCAAGCCTCAGAAACTTTATTAATGTTTTTGCTTTATTTGCCACTCCACTGCAGTGGCAACAGTGGAAAATGAACTGGAGAATAAAAAATTTGGTGTAATAGAAGAAGAGAAGTGAGAAGCAAAAATGGAAGGGAGAAAAAGTTACTAACTCTCTTCTTTATTCATCCTCTAGTCCTCACTTACTCTACTCCAAAGAGCCATCTTACAAATATACTTTTGAACAGCCTGGATACAAGTTAAGTGTTCTGGTTTTATTAATGGTACCAGGAAATGACACAGGAAGCTTCAGGTGAATTGAAGACCCTTGTGTAAGAACACACACAGTGCTGACTCATTTAACCATTCTCATTTCTACCTGCTCAGATCCAACAAAATATGTAAACCAGTCTTGACATACAAATAAAAATATATGAATCGAGGAGCATAGTAAACTATTTAAAAAGATTTACATTAGAAATACACACATAGAAGAGCACACGTAATTATAAGAAATTTATATAAATATGGTAAAATGAAAGCTCTTAGTAAATATATATGTATACAAATATATATAAATATATGCATCACAAATACATATATGTATACACATATATCAATCTATACATTTACCTATTTATCTATACACTATATGGTTTATAGGCAAACAATAATCCAGTCATGTGGAAAAACTGGCCTCGTCATAATGCTTACACACACAGATTTCAAAGATTTCATTTAAATAATATAGCAAACTATTCTCAGTTAGAATGAAAAATGAATATGTTTCTTCTTTAAAAACACATCAGCTAGTTCTAGTACATAGAAGCTGAAGACATAAAAGTGCTTTAGGACATGAAACTCTCATGAAGATATAATTCTGTTCAAAAGGTCCTTAAACACCACCACTATTTCTAATAAAATTGATTTTATTCAAAACACTAAAAATGACAAATATTTAACTTATAATATCAGTAGTACCATTCACCTAGTTGGCTTATAAAAGATGGTAACATACACACAAGGTAGAAGTGTGCCTTAAAACATAATAATTTACATTGTTAAATAGAAAAAAGTTCACTATACAATAATGAAGTTGTCTTAAATCAGGCAAAAGTGAGGCCAAATACCTGAGTGATGACGTTGTGATAGACTTCATTCTTTCTTTACTTTCACTGTTTTTAATAGATTGTGAACATCAGTAATTTAAAAATCAATCCTACTCCTGAAATAAGTGTAATTTCTAAAATTTTAAAGTGAGAGAAAATGTGAATTCCTACAAATGTGATTCCACAAAGGCACATGTTAAAAGCCTTCAGAGGAAAATAAATACAAATATCTTCTATACTCTATTTTCTATGTCACGCCTGACTCAAAAATATATGTAAGATACACATATAAAAGAAAATGTCATGAAATTCACTGGATGCCAATTTTCAATTGGCTTTTATTAAATGTACATTAAAAATTCCTACAGAAAATGAAGAAAATTATAAATATGAATACATTCTCAGAATATATCATCATGATGTAAGACAGAATTTGAATTGCTTTGGAACTTCAAAAATTATTCTGTTGAATTCACAGAAACAATTTATCAATGGTACTTTACATGGTAAGTAAAAATATTTGGCTCTGATATAACATTTTTCTGTCACTACTGAACTATTTTATTTTAAACTTATTATATTCTAGAACTTTAGTTGTATTTTTTATGTCTAGATAACAAATGAGAATTTTGTGTTCTATTACTCTAGTCTGCGGGCTTTTCTTTGTCTCTATAGCAAAATAGAAAGTTAAAAAATACACAGGTTTGATTTTTCTATTCTTAGAAACGATAATTTTCCATATATAATGAAGTTTATAGCTATATATACATACATATGCATACATATATGTATAAGGAGAGTGATATTTTATATTTAGTCTTCAGTTCAATACTATCACCAAGTTAATAATAATAGGTTGATAATGGCACACTGCTGACCTATAAAGCTGATAATAAGAAGCACAAACTAATCTATAAGTAATCTTGTATTATTTATTTGCAAGACACAATGCTCTGGGATTTATGCTGAAGAATTTTTCTTTATTTTGTACTGCTGGTTCTTTGAGGTTAGGTACATAAAAGGTGAGAAAACTAAAAGGTATTAATACCTGAAAAAACTTATGTAGAATCGAGACTCACTCTACACATCAGAATTCAATCTTTATTGTGTTTTGCGCACTATAAAAGCATAAACTACAAAAGTAGTAAGATATATAGAAAAATATATAGAAGATAAATATGCCATGAAATAATAAATAAATTAAAGGATAAATATCTATTGAGTGCACAGTATGCTCCACAAAATGTGTAGTTACTAAAGCCCAAGAGAGAAAAAACAGAAAGTAGTACTTTATTTCCAAAATTTAGAGACCAGTTACTTTTAAATAAGCAGAGTAAACTTAAACAGTATTATTGTGATCACTGACCATGAGTACTTACTAGCTGATTTCTTTTAGTTTATTCTAGTAAAATGGTTTAAGATGTTATACATTAAGAATTTGAAATTAATTCATTGAAATCATGCTATGACTACAATTTTAAGAAATCTTTCTAAGACTGCCTGATATGGTTTGGCTGTGTCCCCACCACATCTCATCTTGAATTTCCACATGTTATGGAAGGGACCCAGTGGGAAGTAATTGAATCATGGAGGTAGATCTTTCCCATGCTGTTCTCACAATAATGAATAAGTCTCATGAGATCTGTTGGTTCTATAAGGGGGAGTTTCCCTGCACAAGCTCTCTCTCTCTTTTTCTGCCACCATCCATGTAAGATGTGACTTGCTCCTCCTTGCCTTCCTCTGTGATTGTGGGGCCTTCTCATCCATGCAGAACTGTAATTCCAAGAAAACTATTTTTGCAAATTGCCCAGTCTCTGGTGTGTCTATCAGCAGCATGAAAATGGACAAATACAGTAAATTGGTACCAGTAGAACTTCTGAAAAGATACCCAAAAATGTGAGAAAAACTTTGTAAATGGGTAACAGGCAGAGGTTGGAATAGTTTGCATGACTCAGAAGAAGACAGGAAAATGTGGGAGTTTGGAGCTCTCTAAATACTTGTTGAATGGCTTTGACCAAAAAGCTGATAATGATATGATCAACGAAATCAAAGCTGAGGTGGTCTCAGAAGCAGATGAGGAACTGGTTAGGAACTGATGCAAAGTGACTTGCTATGTTTTAGTAAAGACACTGGTAGCATTTTGCCCCTGCCCTAGAGACTTGCAGAACTTTGAACTTGAGAGAGATGATTTAGGGTATCTGATGGAAGAAATTTCTAAGCAGCAAAGCGTTCAAGATGTGACATGGGTGCTGTCAAAGGCATTCAGTTTTGTCTGGGAAGTAGAGCTTAAAAGTTTGGAAAATCTGCAGCCTGACAATGGGATAGAAAAGAAAATTCCATTTTCTGATGAGAAATTCAAGCAGGCTGCAGAAATTTACGTAAGTAATGAGCAGTCAAATATTAATCCCCAAGATGATGGTGAAAATGTCTCCAGGCCATGTCAGAGACCTTTGCAGCAGGCCCTCCCATCAGAGGGCCAGAGGCCTAAGAGGAAAAAATGGTTTTGTGGACTTGGCACAAGGTCCTTGTGCTGTGTGCAGCCTACTGTGACCTAGCTGCTCCAGTGTGGTTGAAAGGGGCCAACATAGAGCTCAGGCCATGACTTCAGATGGCACAAGCCTCAATCCTTGGCAGCTCCCACATGGTTTTGAGCCTGAGAGTGCACAGAAGTCAAGAATTACAGTTTGGGAACCTCTGCCTAGATTTCAAAGGATGTATGGAAATGCCTGGATGCCCAGGCAGAAGTTTGCTGCAGGGGCAGGACTCTCATAGACAGGCTGTGTTAGGGCAATGAGTAAGGGAAATATGGGGTCAGAGCACCCACACAGTGTCCCTACTGGGGCACTGCCTAGTGGAGCTGTGGGAAGAGGGCCATCTTCCTCCAGACCCCAGGATGGTAGATCCACCAACAGCTTGCACCATGCATCTGGAAAAGCTGCAGACACTGAATGCCTGCCTATGAAAGCAGCCAGGAGGGAGGCTATACACTGCAAAACCATAGTGATGGAGCTGATCAAGGTCATGGAACCCTACCTCTTACATCAGTGTAACATAGATGTGAGACATTAAGTCAAAAGGAGATCCTTTTGAGGCTTTAAGATTTGACTGCCCCACTGGATTTTGCCTTGCATGGGGCCTGTAGCTCCTTTTATTTTAGCCAATGCCTCCCATTTGGAATAGCTGTATTTACCCAATGTCTGTACTCCCATTGTATCTAGGAAGCAACTAATTTGCTTTTGATTTTATAGACTCACAGGCAAAAGGTACTTGTCTTGTCTCAGATGAGACTTTGGACTGTGCACTTTTGAGTTAATGCTGAACTGAATTAAGACTTTGGGGGAATGTAGGGTAGGCATGATTGGTTTTGATATACAAGTACATGAGATTTGGGAGGGGCCATGGGCAGAATGATATGGTTTGGTCATGTCTCCACCCAAATGTCATCTTGGATTCCCATGTGTTGTGGGAGGCACCTGGGGAGTAGTAATTGAATCATGGGGGCAGGTCTTTCCCCTGATGTTCTCATGATTGTGAGTAAGTCCCATGAGATCTGTTGGTTCTATAAGAGGGAGTTTCCCTGCACCAGCTCTCTCTCTCTTTGCCTGCCCCCACCCACATAAGATGTGACTTGGTCCTCCTTGCCTTCCTCCATGATTGTGGGGCCATCTCAGCCATGTGGAACTGTAAATCCAATAAAACTTTCTTTTGTAAATTACCCAGTCTCAGGTATGTCTTTATTAGCAGTGTGAAAACAGACTAATATACCACCAATACTTTTCCTATAATGGGTTCCATTTTGCATATCACTTGCAAGTTCTTTTCAAAGTCACATAGTTTAACACATGGAATTCCACACTGCTTTCCGTGTTTTTCTAAAATCATTAAATACCTTTATAAATGCCATTTTAAATGCTTCTTATTTTGGTGTGGTAATAAATATCATTTATTTTTCAAAAAAAGAAGTATTTAAAGTCATTTATCTAGTACCATGAGAAGTATTAAGTATGTGAATTATGAATGTAAATATGTTTATGAATACTAATTGTCAATTTATATAAATATTTTAAAACTAATATTATGCAATAAATAGTTTAGATTCTAGTAGCATACTTTAAAGATTTTTTTTCTTGAGTCTAAAGGACTGGAAGATATCATTCAAATTCAGTTTGATGGAAGAATATCTTAAAGTTTAGAAAGTTAAACAGCATGCTTTCTTTTAACAGTTAACTTAGCTTTATATAGAAATTTGAAAGGAATATGTTATAAACCTTTCAACTAGCACTCTCTTAAGCACCGGAAAAAATCATTACCTTTCTCATTTCTTTCCATTTCTGTCGTAAGAAGCATAGAGAACAGAGCTATATATTTTGGTAATTAATTTCCTTAAGATAATGTTAGAAACATCATGTTCTTTAAAATATAAATGAATTTCAAGGTGAGCATGCTGGAGGATTATATTAATGGCATGTGATTTATTGTGACAAGAGATCTGATCTGAAATAGCATTATTAGCAGTACTTAAAAAATCCATTTGTAAATTCCTGAAAATATGAAAGTGTGCTATGTCTGAGCCCGTCTCAATGTTGAAATCTGAAATATCAGCCATTGTAAGTAGAAAACTGCTTGTGTACAATATGTCTTCCTCATAGAAATTCACCAGAAGACGTTCATATCCTGAATATATTGCACTATGGTTTAGGGAATTACCTAAATGCTTGGAATTATTAATATAGACTTAATATGCAAATGTATAGATTGAAACATACGTGTCTAATTGACTTGGTAATATATGGAATTCTGTGGCTGACCATTATCTTAAAAAATATTTGGCCAGTAATACATTGAACATCTACTACATACCCAACACTTGACCTCACAATAGAAACGTGTGACTTTCTGTCATTTTAGAGGGCATTTTCTATGTTATCTCCAGCAAAAGAGTCCGTATAAGCTATTTATAAGCAAGATTTACCCATGATTGAAATTTACAAAGACGTTTTAATAAGGTTAGGTTTACATTTTAAAAAAAAACATTGCCGTTTACAAACATATTGTTGTAAATGGCATCTAATCACATATTGAGCAGTGAGGAATTCATAAATTAGTAGAGCTATTGATAATAAAAAAATTACATAGATATGTGAATAATAGAAGTCTTTATTATTAAGCAGTCTTAAAATTATTCTGCAGAAAGAAATTCATTAGCCTCTGACACTTGAGAGAGGATAATAAATATTGGCATTCTTACATATAGGTTGTCAAATTTGATTAGCAAATAAATGTATTGATGTACCTCTCTATACACTTAATTGTCCCTGTCACCCTCTCCCTCACCACAATTTTCTCCTTTTTCTGTTGCTATGGATCTCTTTTTCTCTGTCTTTCCCTCTCTCTTCGGTAAGTATAGGACAGTAATGCCTTATAAACTGCAAACATTTTATTCTTTGTATATTTCTTAAAGCCTTTAATGAACTTTTTAATTTTAAACTCTCGAAGAGGTACACTCCATGAGGTGTTATCCAAACACAGCTTTTGTTTTTTCTTGAAACCTATTTTAATATATGAATATAAACTTCATGAATATAACATAAATAATATATACGAATATAAATATCAATGCTTCATAGAATAACATATGGGAAAGCATAGGCTACTCTATCTTAGAATATGTTTTGTGCACATTAATAAGTATATTCATTTCCAGGATATTCCAGGTATATAATCAAGTGCTGAAATATATACAGTGCATATGATACCACTGTTATGTCAGTTTATTTTTATATGTGTTTCATGAACTGAAACCAAATCTTGTAAAATAAAAATGTCTATTCTAGGTACAAGGAAAACTTATAGGTGCAAAATTTTAATTAGATTACTTGGATTTAATTTTGAAATGCACCTGTAGCAACGTTCAAACAGTACAATAAAGAAAAATTCAGTTGTCACCACAGCCACTTTGTTCCCCTCTCCAGAAGCAACAAGAGTTATAAAGTGTGTGTGAATTATTCTGAAAATATATGTACACATATATATCCATATACGCATTTATTTCATTTTCTTTATAATGAAAGGTATCATTTTTTTCTGAACTATGAGGAAAAACGTGAATCATAAGGTCATGATTTATTTGTAGTGTAAAAAACAAATCAAGGCAATACCAAACAAGGTACCAGATTGCGTTTTGATTGCATTTTGAGTTACTAAAACATCTTTTTTTTTTTTTTTTTTTTTTTTTTTTTTTTTTTTTTTTTTTTTTTTTTTTTTTTTTTTTTTGAGACGGAGTCTTGCCTTGTCATCCAGGCTGGAGTACAATGGCAACATCTTGGCTCACTGCAACCTCCACCTCCCGGGTTCAAACAATTCTCCTTCCTCAGCTTTCCAAATAGCTGGAATTACAGGTGCCCACCACCACACCCTCCTAATTTTTGTATTTTTAGTAGAGACAAGGTTTCTCCACGTTGATTAGACTGGTCTTGAACACCTGACCTCTTAATCTGCCCACTTTGGTCTCCCAACGTGCTGGGATTACAGGCCTGAGCCACCACACCCAGCCTACTGAAAACATCTTAATAGGGAAATTTAATAGCAAATTAAATACGACCTCACTAATCATGAAATTACTTGCTGTGATGATTTATGTATAAAGTAGCATACTCAGATCTATCATTTAGAAAACTAAAAAACATTCTGAAAGAGTTTTAACAGAATTTATCATGAACCTACATGCGAGAAAATTATATAAATGTACTCCTGCGTGACAAAATTGAAACAAATCTAAGAATGTCCAGGGGAAATTATCTAATAAATAGTCTGTAACATTTATGGCAAGACGTCGGCCAAATGCAAAGACAACAAAGCCCCTGGCTTTGAATATTAATAGACAAGGTCACTTAAATATCTATACAGAAATGTTAGTTATGATTTTGTAACTTTGCAAGCTGAATACAGTGGAAATGAGTAAAACTGATGCAAAAGGTAATTCACTTCTGCCCTACTTTTTTAGGAGAGTGAGGTAAAGAGAGCTGTATTTCCTTCTAGTAATGGGGAAGATACAGAACCAAGGCTTTCCTTATTTCCCTGAGTAACTGTGAAGGTCAATGTCTACATTTTTGAAGGAAAAAAAATGCTTGCCTATTGCTCTTATGAGGAAAGTTAATTTTGTTAGTCAAGGCTTTCCTCCTTGAAGAAATGTCTCTAAGAAATATTACACTCACATTGCTATTACTATAGTTTCTATTGCTTTTAGTTGAGGCCAATTTAAGGCTGATAGTTCAAAGATATATAATCCTTATGTAATACACACTTAGCATTATCAAATCAGGACCCTTTGTTTTTTCTTGGGATTAATGTTGATTGCTGTTCATATAAGTCATGAAAACTTCCAGTGTCTCTTAAAACTATAAATTCCATCTTTTACTTGAAATTTTTCTTATATAGCACATGAGAATGAAACAGATGACCCACTGCATTTCCCATTATAGATGCATCACAACCCAGGAAAACTTTAATTCATTTAACCTGTCATCTTAATATTTACACACATACACATACACACACATGAGCACACAAAGCCTCATTAAGACACTATATTATAAAATGTTCTATACCATCTAGTGATCTTTTTATGGCAAAATTCAGCAACAGTATCTATAATTTCATCTCCTGTTACCTTACCTACTGTTGAATTTCTCTGGGTGTTTTTCTCTCATGATGTGGAATCTGTGTGCAATGGAGGCATCCTAAGAGGAGAAAAAAGAAAACAAAAACAGGACAGTTAATGATCCTATTATCTTATGGTAATATAGACTAAAATTTAAAAATTACATTTTAAAATGAACTTTACATTATTGCCAAGATGATTATGGGAAATTAGGCAAAAATGTATGATCCACATAAATTCTTACAAAAGTGATTTATATAATAATTTCACAGTTGGTTATGTGTTACACTTACATCTAAGACGGTTATTACTATTTAATTTATATATATCCTATAATGACTGGCTTTGGCCTCATGTTCAATGTATGTTAAAGATAGCACATATGAACGTAAATGTCAAATAGTAATTGAAAATATTGTTAAACGAGAGTTAGAAGGAGAAATGATCATTACAGAAGCTTCTAATTATTCGAGGTTAATTATGGTTAAAAAGATAGTGTGAGGATGCATGTCTAGTAAAGATAAGTGTAATACTTCAGATTCTGCTTAGGGTGTCTTGTTGTATAATTAATAAATGTTTGTACCACAAGCAACTTTCTGGCATATCTCGTGGTAATAGAAAAAAACAGCAAAGAGAAACATTTAGTTTGGGGAAATTGGTGACACATATAATTTGTCTTTGAGACCCTAAGTGCATCAGTTCTGATCCTAATGGATGTTTCTTACTATTAGCAAATACAGAATTTTTCCGTGAGACAGAAATCATACTCAATGCGTGAGACTGGCGAAATACTGTTATCCAAGCTTTTCAAGCACAGACTGTTCCAACTGACTCTAAACAATTATCTCTGTTATTCCAAGTGTGGAGATATTTTCCCACTCTTCAACCACACATGATTAATCACTCAAATGAGAAACTAATATATTTACCAGTCATCTCAATAGAAAAGGGCTATTGTTGACATTCACTGTTAATTTTGTTTCATAGTGGAGATAAAAGAAAAAGAAAACCAAATGCAAGAAAATAAAGAAGTTGTGTATTTCAGAGAATCTTGAAAACACTAATCAAGGATTAAAAGTCTAATGAATGGAATGAAAGGCTAATGTGCTTACTCATGCATAACAAAGCATGAGGCACAAAAAGAGAGGGACCAATGCCCACTGCAGATGGCAGAGAGTTGCAGGATAGAGCTAACTGTAATTTTTCTTCTGTGTAAACATTTGACACCATAAAATATGTCAAGTAGTTGAATTAAACCATGACTGAAAATCACCCAGACATATACATAAAGATGTATAGAAGCAATGCTTATAATAAAGGTTACAAAAATTCCCCTCTATGGTTTAATATTTAAGGTGTTATTTTGCTATGTAAATATGGCCAACTTCTTGGTTTGCCAGGAAGTACAAATATCAAGATGGTTCACTTTTATTGTTCCCAGGAAAACTCTCAAATCTAGTCACAAAGTTGCTTTTTATAAATTTAATTCTATTAAGTCATAAATATGTTATACTTTAGAATGTGAAGTTGTCTTATTGTGGTATGAGATTACAGAAAAAACATCTGAACTGGGCTATTTATATGTGGCATAATCATCCATTAATTTTAAAAAGCATTTATTTTTACTTTATCCCTAATCTGGTACAAAATCAATTTGGAATACCTTCCAATTAAATGCATACATTTAGCAGACTAGTTAAACAAAAGCAAAGGAATACGAATGAAACACTAAAAATGAATGATCAATACTGCTTCCCATAGGGAGAATATCATTGAATTTACTTCTGCTTGAATTATTTGTTTCTGCTAAGTTGGGTAGACTGCGACTTTTAAAAATAGATTGTGTACTACAATTTTCTTGACAAGTGTATATTTTTGTAATAACAAATCTCTCCCTTTTGAAAGCAACATAAACAGTACAGAGAAAGGGAGAAAGGAGAAAAGAGAGGAGGGAGAAGAAGAGAAGGGAAAGATATCAAAAGACTATTTAAGTAGACTAGACTATAATTGAGTAAACTCCTAGAAACAGAGGACTGCACAAAGATAAAACTAATATTAGCTTATCTATCTTCAAGATACTTGGGCAATGCATCATTTAGTTAAAAGGAGGAAAAATAAAAATTAGTGTCAAACACTAGCAGGTTTTTCCTTGTGTTGAATAGGTTCCACCATCAAAAGAGAGCTGGCATTGCTGACTACAGAATTGATAAGGAACAATGACAGCAGGTGTTCATTTGGATGAGAATCCAGACCCAATTCACATGGGACCCCGTCCCTTTGGCATAACCCCAAGGGGCTTGAGAGAGTACTGCCAAAATCTGCAACATTATCCAGCAGTCATTTTTCAAGGGACACTAAAGGTTCTCTAAAGACAGACCAAATAAGAAACAGCTAAACTGGCATTTTAAAATAAATTTTACCATTTCTATCAAGACACATTATAGTTTTTAGGCAACAGAAGTAAATCAGCATTACTTCCGCTCCCTAGAATGCGGAAACTCTGACTTCAAACTTTCCACTTCCATGCTTTGTGTCTTTAAACAAATTATTTATTTATTGAGAATCACAGCTTCCTAATCTTTAAAAGAGGATACTGATATCCCTTCAAAGTACCTTGGTGGAGATTTAATGAGATCATTCTGTATAGCAATTGGAACAATATTTTGTATAGTGCGGATTTTCATACATCTTATATGCAAAACAGAATTTTCTTAAAGTTAAAAGGGAATGCTAAACATGGTTAAATGGCATATTTTTGAAAAATGTTTTTACAGACTGAAGTTGCTTTTTATTATTTTCTTAACCTATATAGGTTAAGCTATATAGCTATATAGCTTTATTTTTAATTAATTAAAAAATCGTATCTAAGAAGTAAAAATAAATCAATTTTATTAAAGTAAAACAAATTTAAACCTATGTGTTATTCAAACATCCAAAAAGTAACTAGCAACTTTTCTTGCTACATTTACATATACTGTATATCAGTATATACAAATACGTGTGTATCAAAGAATCAACTTATTAGCCATATCTGTCTCCAATACGTGATCACTAGTATTTTTCTGAAATGTGTTTTTCATCAGTATTATTTTTTATTCTATTTAAAGACTCTTTCTCTCACAAACAGCTTCTAAAACTTGTCAAATAAATTGTTCTTGTTTTTGATGATATGACCATTGTACCACATACCTTCTCAATTTTATTCCATTTCAGAACAGAACATAAATTTAGCCAATTAGAAATGAGTGTCATCAAAAGAGTTATTCCAAAATCTAATTGTAGAATTTAAAATGATCTTGCATACTACATGGGTTTTATTGTTGAAATAATTTAATTCTTTCTTGTTTTTGGAGGGATAAATTCCAATCTCTCCCTGTGTGCATACTTTTCGTTATCTCAAAAATTATAATTTGCTAAAAAGTTTCAAAAGCTGAAGTTTTTGGTGCTCTATTTGTTATTTTATTAAAACTTTCCAGTAATATTTTTGAAGTGTTATTACAAGAAAATTGCCACTTTTAAGTGAGCATTTCAATGAATTTTGTCAAAGGTATACAATAACTACAGTCTTTTCCTATGCTTTCATCTATTCATATATCTTCTGGTATGGACTACCTACTGAAGTCTGTGCCCATTCATCTCTGTATATTAAATTGACCGGGTTCAAGATCCAGCTCTAAATTTTAGTAAATATTTTGTCTTGAAAAGTTTGCTTAGATTTTCACTATTGCCATTTTCCTATCTTAAGAATAATTTTAATCATGTTTGTCTTTCTTTGAAGATATGATATTCTAATACCTAGAAGATAGCTATAACTGTGCCTGGCATACAGAAAGCAGGAAAATAAATGTAAATTGTTGCTATTACTGAAATACATTCATGATTTTGAGGTTCATAACTTTCTTTGTTTGGTTTACTGAGATGGTTAACTAAATAAATTCCATAATCTTGAAGTACCTGAGGAAAGTTATGCTTGGTATTCAGAATTTTGTGGGTTATGCATGCATATATGATAAATTATCTAACAAACTCAAAAGGCCCAATATATACTTAAACTTCACATAAATATTTCTACACTAGGACATATGAATATTGACTCAAGGAAACATAAATTAGCAATGTGAGATAGAGCTAATTATAATTACAGTTACATTAAAAACACTTCACCAATCAACTACTGAAATTTGGGTTTTCAAAGCTTTGTTATATTGAGCTTTTACATAAGAGATTATGTTTCTGTATTTCCCATCTGGAATAAAACAATGTTTTCTCTCCTGACAATCTTTACCTGAATGTACTATTGATATAAGGCACGATGTTTACCTGTTAATATTTTTAAAGAAAATTACAATAATGCCACAAGTGGGATTATTTCACAGGCAGATTGTATCAGATACTGATATCTGTAGCGCTGGGATGATAAATAGAGCCAGAAGGTTTTCTTCTTTACGCTGCAGAATAGTTAATAATGCATGGGAATTATTTGTTCTTTAATCATCTGTGAAATGTTGGCCTGGCATTTTTTTGGAGAAATTCACAGTTTGGTTTTCTTAATTTCTCCTAGTTTTTCTATCTCTTCATAAATTAATTATAATTTGTTTATTACATCATCTGTAGTGGGCTCAATGATGCCCCCTAAAAAGATATCAGGTCCTAATAGCTGGAACCTGGTAACTTTTTTTTTTTTTTTTTTTACAGAAGTGACCAAGTCCATGATTGATATTGATTGGAACCAGTGACTCCTCTCTACATTGCACTTTCTTTTTGCAAGAATAGGAAAGTGTACAACTGTCATACTTACGCATTTTTTTGTCACTGTATTTTGAAAGCACATAACTTGTGTTTTATTTTCACGGTTCCACAAAGGGAGAGGTTTATTTTTTACCTGAAGACGGATCATATAAAGTGTCACTTATATCTGAGTTATATTATTTATATGGTGAGATTTGGGGCTTGGAGCTGAAGATACTTAGATACTTAGATGAGATTTTCTACTTAAGTTGATGATGTAGAGGGCTGAGACATTTGCAGATATGAAAACGAGGTAAACATAAACAGACATGAATCTTTGGGGGCCAGAGGACAGTTAGTAGTGGGATGACTGTGATCCCTAAACGTATCAGGTCCTAATCTCTAGAACCTTGCAATGTTCCCCTAGATGGTAAAGGTTTTTGAAAATATGATTAATAATTTTGTGATGAAAAGATTATCCAGGTGGCACCTAACTCCCTTCACAATTTCCTTATGAGAGAGAGATAGAGATTAGACAGGAGGAGACAATGTGACTACAAAGGGGACACCGGTGTGGTGCAGCTACACCTGAAAGAATGCTGACAGCCACCAGAATCAGAAAGTGGCAAGAAATGTTTTCTTCCCCATTGCCTCTGGAAAAAGCATAAACCTGGGAGCACCTTGACTTTAGTCCAGGGAGAGTAAATTTGGATTTATCATCTCCTGAACTATAAGACAATACATTTCTGTTGTTATAAGCCAAGAAACATGTGGTAATTTGTTACAGCAGGCATGGGAAACTTACATTTCATCTGTTTATGCAGTTTTTTTTTTTTGAGAAAAACATGATTTTATAATATTTAATCCTTTCCTGAATCCACAGTTATTTTAATTTTCTCATTTGAATTTGCATGATTGTTTGTATTTAACATGCAGTTTGGAATCCATAACTTAGCAAAAAGGCATATGAGCACATTAGAACAGGCATAGCAAAGTCTATATATATATCATCTCCACAAAGCCAACATACAACAACCAAACAGCAAAACTCTAGATGCAAAAATTGTTGTTTTGGAAATAAAGACTTACTGTAATGCCACGATATAGTATGGATATTTTCCCCTCTAAATATCATGTTGAATTGTGGTCCCCAGTGTTGGAGGCGAGGGCTTGTGGGAGGTAATTAGATCATTGGGCAGATTTCTTATGAGTGCTTCAGCACCGCCTCCTCATTGCTGCTCTTGCCCTAGTGGGTGTGTTTTCATGAGATCTGGCTTCCTAAAATGTGTGACATCTACCCCCACCTCTTGCTCCTGCTATTGCCATGTGAGGCGCCTGTTGCCCCTTTGCCTTCTGCCATGATTGTAAGCTTCCTCAGACCTCAGCAGAAGCTTATGCTGGCAATATGCTTCCTGTACAGCCTGCAGAACTGTGAGCCAATTGAATCTCTTTTCTTATAAATTACCCAGTCTCAGATATTTCTTTATAGCAAAGCAAGAGTGGCCTAACACACCTGAGATGACACTGCTGCGTATCTATTTAACAGTGTGTGTTAGGTCTTTAGAAATATAACAGATCAAGAATAAAACAATAAAAGTTTCATGTATCATAAAGAAAAAGAAAGACTATCATTGTTTATACATCATATAATGTTCTCTATAGAAGATTCAAAGAAATAAACTGAAATCCACATAAACCAAGAGAAGAGTTTGAAGTTTCCCAGATACAGGAATTGTAGGTAACAGTTAGTGGAGCTGACAACATTAAAACAAAGTAACAAAACATACTACCATTTACAATGGCCAAAGTAATTATAAATACATAGGGGAAAAAATCTGCCAATTTGAGTCTATGGGGAAAAACGATAATGACTGAAAGACACAGAGACACACCCACCCACACACAAAATCAGTGGAGATGCACGCTATCCTGAGTTACAAAAGATTTAGAGAGTTGCTGTTACAGTATCTGAGGATTGATACAATCTCTTCTAAATGTGAGCATTGGTGGGAGCACCTGGACTTTTCTCTGTTAGATTGTATTTTCTCTCTTCTAGAACTAATGCTCATGAGGTGTAGGGGTGTGTGTGTGTGTGTGTGTGTGTGTGTGTGTGTGCAATTCCACAGGAACTCAGACGCATTAGGTTGCACATCTGCAACTTCGCCTGCTGCGAATACATCAGATGGAACAAAATTTGGATTTTTGTTACTTAGTTTTGGATTACACTGTTGGAACAACTAGGGCATTTTTCTAGAATGAAAGAACTTGGAGACTTGGAGAAGCACATGATTGAGAACAAGTTCATGGGATTTAGAATAAAGCAAATCCCTAGAGTAGGATATAGGATTTGCTGAATGGTACACGCAAATTGAAAAGCAGATTTTAAATAGGAATACCTGGCCAGGTGCATGTCTCATGCCTGTAATCCCAGAACTTTGGAAGGCTAAGGCAGGCAGATCACCTGAGGTCAGGAGTTCGAGACCACCATGGCCAACATGGTGAAACCACGTCTCTACTAAAAATACAAAAAAAATTAGCCAGGCATGGTGGCAGGTGCCTATGATCCCAGCTACTTGGGAGGCTAAGGCAGGAGAATTACTTGAACCCAGGAGGCAGACATTGCACTCTGGCCTGGGCAACAAGAATGAAACTCTATCTCAACAACAACAACAACAATGAAATAGGGACACCTTTGTATAAAGGAGGCTATACCTGTGAGCAGGTTCCAAGTGAATTATTTAATTTCTTGGGTAGTTGATATTGGATGATGGCAAAAGTTATAATTCAATTATTAATTTCAAACTTTATAATTCACTTTAGTCTTTTTAAAAAATAATTATTCCATAAAGTTGAACATAGTCATACCACCCAGTGTTGCAGAGGGCAGTGAGACCCGCGTTATCTGTGAGACAAGGCCTGCCTTACTTCAGCATCTTCCCATTGTCCTTCCCATTCAGGAAGGACAATGTAGTAGTAGCTATACAGTGGGAGAAGGGGCAGCATCATATTCCAGCAAAAACAGATGGTATCATCTTATCTGAAAAGTGCACTACTGTAATTGGAGGAAAGTTTACTTTTTTTAAATGACTACCAAAAAGTCTGTGGGAAACCACATAGAATCATGCAGAATACTGGGATAAGTAAGCCACTCTTATGTCCAAAAGGACAAGGTTGGGAGCTAGTTACGAGACCAAGAAAGAAACAGTTATATAGAGAAAATGGCCCTGGGAGGAAAAGACATCCAGTCCCAGGTGACTTTTTCGCAGAGGTATCCAGGAACATGAGAAACCAAACCCTGCTTTCCTTTCTCTCACCTACTGCAGGAATCTCAACTGGCCAACTCCACCAGAAGAAAGAGGGCAAGAGAACTTTGCCATCTTCTGTACAAGACATTTGCTGGGGAGATAACAGAATGAACAAGGCAGAGAGAGTATCTAGAGAGGCAAACAGAAGCACCCAGAACACAGAGACCACATCCTTGAAATTCAAAGCTTATGGTAGAATGAGGAGCTAGCTATGTAGCACAGAAGTCTAAAAAGCACCAGTACCAAATCTATGGTACCAAATCAATTAATAATTGACAATTATTAATTAAGGTGACCCATGGAGTATCAATATAAATTGTTTTATATTTTCCACTATACATTATGCATTAAACATTTAATCTTTAATAATTTAGTTTAAAAGTATTTCATATCTATAGATTTAATTGAAGTAAAAGATTAATTTATTCTTTATTCTTATTAAAATTGATACATAGCATCACCTTTAACCTTTTCATAATGGCAAGAGTCATCTTGTTAAGTAACACACGTCATGGGCTGTGGTGGGCAGAGTGTGTAGGGCTATTTACTTTCCATGCAGTGACTCCAGACTGCTAAATGGTAGTTATGCTTTCTAATCTTTTCAGGATTTTAAACTTATTTCCTCTTCCATCATATTGGACTGTTTAACATTCATATCTTCCTGCAAATAAGATGCCTGTCTCTAGAAGTTTCCTCCTACTTACTTGATTTTAATTTTCATACAGTGAAAAGAAATGGAATCTTAGAGTTTTAAATTTAGAATTGACCTTAAATAATGCTCATACGTTAGACTAGTAAAGTGGTTTTAAAAAAGCCAAGATGGATCTAGAATAGGACCAATAGCATAAAAGGAGCTGGATTAAAACTCTGTGGGCTTCTGCCATAAGGGAATTTTAGTAATTTTGGACATGAACTTTGAGTTATCATTGTAACTACTTCTAAATATTTAATTATGCTTGCTGCCTAGATTTCCATTTTACTCCAAAAAGCCAGAGTTCTTAGGAAAATTCCCTTTTTTTTTTTTTGAGATAGAATCTCTCTGTGTCACCAAGGCTGGAGCACTGTGGTACCACTGCAGCTCACCACAGCCTTGAACTCCTGGGCTCAAGTGATTCTCTTGCCTTGGCCACTCAAGTAAGCTGGGACGACAGGCATAAGCCACCACGCCTAACTTTTTTTTTTCTTTAGAGATGAGATATGAGGTCAGCTATGTCGTCCAGGCTACCAGGCTAATCTCAAACTCCTGGCCTCAAGCAATTCTCCTACTTCAGCCTCCCAAAGTGTTGGAATTACAGGTGTCAGTCAATGTGCTGTCAAAAATTACCTTTGACAAATCAATTATTATTGGAAATAAAAAATATTTCTCATCTTCTATAAATAAAAAGTTATTAAAATTGTAACAGAATATGGCAGGATTGAAAGCAAATGTACAAATGATTACTTTGAGTTTCAGTTCAAACAAAAACCCATGACTACAGCTGGGAATCAGATGAGATTTTAATTAAGTTTTAATAATTTTATTGACAATTTCTCTACGTTCAAATATTTCATATAGAAGAGTTCATGAAACTTGGCAGACTAATTCATAATATGAAAAAAGTTGACCTCAGAGAATCTAGAGACAATTTCCAAGAAGAGAATATAAATGATGAATCCCACTCTTGCTTGTCTCTGCATACAATACGTAGCATTAGCAATGCCAGAAAACTACTGCAATGGTCTTTTCACATAATTAACTGTAAACTTCAGAAACAAACTTGTAGAAGGAATAAACTTATTAAACACTTAATGTAACTACAAATGTATTATTTCTATGATTAAAATACTCCCTGAAATACAAAATTTCTTCTACCAACCAAATTCCTGACTCATTTTTAATAGATTAAAGAGATGGAATTTCTCTAAAGACATTCGTTTTAATAAAAATCTCTACATTTAGGCCAGGCTCAATTGTTCATGCCTGTAATCCCAGCACTTTGGGAGGCTGAGGTGGGTGGATCACCTGAGGTGAGGAATTTGAGACCAGTCTGGCCAACATGGCAAAAACTCATCTCTACTAAACTCATCTCTACTAAATAAATAAATAAATAAATAAAACAGCCAGGTGTGGTGGTACGTGCCTGTAGTCCTAGCTACTCTGGAGGCTGAGGCAGGAGAATCACTTGGTCTCAGGACTCAGTGGGCGGAGGTTGCAGTGAGCCAAGATTGCACCACTGCACTCCAACCTGGGCAACAGAGCAAGACTCCATCTCAAAAAAGAAAAANAAAAAAAAAAAAAAAAAAAAAACCTCTACATTTAGAGTTCAAGAAATGTAAAATGAAGAAAATTATACAGAGCATACAATCAGCAAGTGAATTAATAATGTAATCCAACATGTCACAGAAGAAACAAATCAACCATTTCTTAACACAGTATCAATCAATTTTCCTAAACGTCACCTGATGAGAAAATAGTTAACAAAAATCTTTACTAAGATGATCACAGGCCTAGAATATTTCACAAGCTCTGCCTGTATCTATTGAATTATGTAAGGTTCCAATGTTTTTCTCAAATTTTTGGTCTCCCTCTAATAGAATCCTTATCTCATAGTTTTCATTCCTCTTTCCCAATTAGAAAACAATGTCAGATATATAAACTTACATAGCTAATATATTTATATAATCACTTGCTTGAGATTTTGAATTCAGAAAAATCAGGTCAATATAATATATTTTAAACTATTCTTTTCATAGTAAATTAGATACTTTCTTCTGTTTTGTTTTCTGGAAACCCTACGTGTTCTTGCTGATACATATTATTTTCAATAATCAAGATATCTTTTTCAGTTAATGAACAAAGGTTGTATCCATCAATTACATTTATGTCTCAGGTTGACTGGTTATTACAGTATTCATTCAATCTGATAAAACCTGCAAATGTGTTCAGTGCTTTGATATATTTTCAGTAAACCTGCAAAGAAAGACTTACTATCTATGAAAACCCAAGGCTTAAAAATGTGACAGCATAATACTGAGTTTTGATTTGTGCATTCATGTGCATTTGCAATCATTAAACTGAAGTGGGCAATGACCAAAGTGGTCTGAGTGGTCACCAGTAACTTGGGAAGAGATGTGAGAGTAAGAGGTAGGGATACAGGCAGCAGTAGATCCTGATGTGGACACAAAGGAGGAGGGGACATGAGATAGAAGAAAAATCATATTTACTATTTACAAGTAGGAATGAGAATAGATCTCAAAGGTGAGGGAGGAAATATGCCTGCAATTGAGGCTAAGGATTCCTTTGAGGATTATACTGGGGCAGAGAGAGGGGAGCTAGATAGTGTGTTACAACCAGAACCAGAAATAATATAACTTTCATGGCAAAAGTCTGAAAGTATGGCTCTTAATAACATTCATTAACTCAAGAAGGACAATAGCATCAATGCTGCACCAAGAGTAGAGTGCAAAGTCCAATTGTGTAGTTTTTAATCTGTGAGGTAAATGTTTTTTTTAGAGAAAAAACTGAAGCTTATTTGGTTTACATAACTCAGCAAAAATTATCAAGTTAAAGTAGCCACACTTAATCCAGAATATATGCATCTGTATGTTGACAGCACCTAGTTACATAGTCCACTATCTCAAAGGCTTTAGCTTATGAATTCCAAAAAGAATCAAGCTTTATTATGAGAATGATTTCCAAAATATGGTTATATTCTTTATACCTGAAAGATAATTATATTAATAATTTGGTTAGTTTCAATTAGATATCTCAAAGTGGCAGCATATACTTTATTTATTTGCATCTTATTTCATCTAGGCAGCCATGTGCCCAGCTAATAAACAAATACATTCTGAATGACCTGGGTTCCTTTGTAACTAGAAATGGTTATCTAGATAGAAGTCCATTTCACCCTTCATCACTTATTACCTTACTCACGGGAATGTGGATTTACTTCCTGAAAGGTGTAAAAGAGGACAAAAATGAGTCCAGTCCTTTAAAACAACTTGGAGCTGTCATAGTGGCTTTCAGCGAACTTCTTCCAGTTGTCCTGGGAAAAGACGCCTAGGACTTAGAACTTTGTTATTCTATTAAGTCAGTCACGATCCTAACTGAAACATAGGTAATCATTTATTCAGCCTCTCACTCCGGTGAGAACATAAAATTAGGGAGTCAGTGAATTCCGTAATGGTGATTTCTACAAAATATTTCACTCAACTATTTTTCTTTATAGACAAAATTACAAAACTTTGTATTAATACAGAGCTGTGTGATTTCCAAAGGATTTTCTGGCAAATTGTACATTTTGACCTGATTAATTATGGTAATTTTTAAAATGCAGAAATGGAGAGATGTCAATGTCTGCCTTTTAGAATAGATCTGAGTTCAAGAGACTTTCTAAAGATCACAGAGCTTCCTAGAAGTGAGAATGAATTTAGTCTTTAAACTACCAATCCATGACTCATGGTGCCACTTCTATATTGATATGGTTAGTCTGTGTCCCCACCCAAATCTCATCTTGAATTGTAGCTCCCATAATTCCCACATTATGAGAGGGAGTAGGTGGGAGATAATTGAATCATGGGGGCAGTTTCCTGCCTACTGTTCTCATGGTAGGGAGTAAGTCTCATGAGATCTGATGTTCTTTATTTTAACAGGTTTCATCTTCCATTTGGCTCTCAAATTCTCTCTCTTTTCTGCTGCCATGTAAGATGTGCCTTTTGCCTTCTGCCATGATTGTGAGGCCTCCTCAGGCACATCGAACTGTGAATCAATTAAACCTCTTTTTCTTTATATAAAAGTCTCAGATATGTCTTATCTGCAGTGTGGAAATGGACTAATACATATCTGGCCAAGCAATATGGATTACTGGATAATTCACTTGATGCTATTTTTCATGAAGAACCATTTCTGCTTTTTCTCTAAGGTATCTCATCATTTAATGCTGCTAATGCCATTGGCATCCCAATTTCCTAAAAGAACACATATTATTCAGAAATTTAGAGGCTGTTGTATCCATAATTCTATTATTAACCTAATGGTAGGTTTTATTTAATTAGTGATTTAGTTCCTAGAGGATGTTAAAAATCAAAATGATGTTGATTGGTTCCTTTTAAATGATAAATGGCATTTGTGCTTATCTCTGTTCTCAAGAATGTTATCTTAAATGTCTTTTATTGTAATCATAGTAATTAAAGAGAATCACATCAGTAAATCAAGAGCTTAACACCATAATGAGAGACTCCTAATTTATCTAACTTAAGTTGGAAGACTTGAGTCCAACATCCCTCAGCAAAAATATCTCATACCTCAATGTTACAAAGAGCATTGTAAAAAGTGAGTGCAGAACTCCCACAACATTAAAGTGTATTTGAAAGAGAATAAAGGCCCATTACATCATCCTCATAAATGATTAATATTGAATTCATAAAAGACTACAGAGATAAAAGTATTTTGTTTATAATGTCATATAAAAATTGAAATCTATTGTGTATCTAGAAAAAAAAAATTTAGACATAAAACCTGTAAGGGGAAATTGCTCTTGTTAATCTTTGCTTTTATTACCCCAAAACAGGGCTAAAACTAGTCCATCCAAGACTTTCATATGGGCAGCAGAGAAAGGAGCAATAGTGTGAACAGGTTTTATGTACTGCAGAAGGATCAAATCCGGTTGAGGCAGTGTGGGGATAGCTATAGTCCAGGGCAGGGGTGATGGCTGGAGTTTAAAGCCCTGAGGGAAAATTTCAAGATATCAATAAAAGAACATATATAAAATATTGCTTTGGTGGCATTTAAAATATTTTCTCATGTTTTTCCAACCTAAAAACAAAGGTCTAGTCTTTATGCAGGGAACATTTTCTATATTTTAGATTGTTTGAAGAAAAGTAAATACAGTCAACACGTTTATTAGTGTGGTTTAGCTTACAGCATTCACAGAATGAATGGATATTAGATATATTACTTTAATCTCTGTTTCCTGCAAAACAGGAACCCTCCCTGATGTGTTTCTGGGAAGTCCATATTGGGAGTGGCCACAACATCTTAAACTTCTAAGTATCATTCACATGGCTTAGTTGAGCTGTTATTATACATAGTTTAGTTCTATGTATTCTACAAAAATGTATTATAGTGGCTAATTGTCAAGACATGTAACCCTTAAAAGTTAGAATGTATACAACTCTGTGATAGGACAGTAACCGTTAACACACAAAGACCCATAACTTCTCCTTGCTGCTTTTGCCCAGTTAACTTTGTTTTCTTTACCTGTATGCTGCAAAGAGAAAGTTCAGAAGCCTTTCGGACCGATTCTCTGGAGAAAATCATGATCTGAGAAATAACTACAGTTTCCCTGGCTGCTTACGGGGGGAGAATATAATTTATCTGGAGCACAATTTGTAGGGCTGTGTCATTGAGAAGAAAGAAAGAATCAAGATGGCAGAATTGACCAGATGCAGTGGCTCAGGTCTATAATCCCAGCACTTTGGGAGACCAAGACGGGTGGATCACTTCAGGTCAGGAGTTTGAGACCAGCCTGGGGAACATGTAGAAACCCCAGCTATACAAAAAATACAAAAATTAACCAGGTGTAGTGACAGGCGCCTGTAATCTTAGCTACTCAGGAGGCTGAGGCATGAGAAATCACTTGAACCTGGGAGGCAGAGATTGCAGTGAGCCGAGGTGGCACCACTGCACCCCAGCCTGGGTGACAGAGTGAGACTCCCTTTCAAAGAAAAAAGAGGTGACAGCCTGATGAAAGCGAAGGGTAGGGAAACCACCGAGTGCTGTCGAGTTGCAGAGTTTAGAGGTGCTGGAGATCAAGAGGGAACAAATAATGTTAATATGAGGTGCTAGTTCCCGAAAAATATGAATATACATTAAAGATACTGCCTGGGTCATCGTTCAAATTCAACTTTGCTCCAAAAAAGTACTTAGGAGTTATTTTTTATAAGAATTCCAGTATTTTAACTTATTTTTTTATAGGTGTAAATATTTAAAGCTGTTTTTCTATGAAAACTTCCTTCCGTGAATATTTATTTTTATAATGACATATCATAGAAGAAGAATATTGAAAGATTATCATTAGAATGGAGTTGAGAATTTATAACTTCATGGCTTTGGAGCTGTCAATCAAGCCTTTCTTGACAAATTTGTGAGCTTTGTTGCCAACTGCTTGAGCTGAGTTTTCTACAGTTCTAGACCTGATGTATTTCTAGGTCTGATCTATTATGACATGATAAAGTAATTTAACACCTCTAAATATAAAACACATGGTTCACCTCAAAAATAACAGTGGCCAAGAAATTTAAATCCTTTCGATAATTTACATTCAATAGCAAAAATAATTCAACAATACAATCACATATTTAAAGTACATGACAAAAAAGAGTAAAACTTTAATGGATTGAAAGACATATTTTAATTATACTGTTTGTAGACTGTAATAAATAGTAATAACCACAGTCAAATTTTGCAAAACATAGGACTATCCCTGTATGCTTACATAGACATAACCATTTTCAATACATCTACTTTGAATGCTTAATCTATGCAAACTTTCAGAGGCATATTTGCCTAGTGTTAGTATTTCTTATGAAATAGTTTCATGTTAGTTTTCAGCAAAGTGGTCTCCTAATTAGGCAAAAAATTTGTGATTAATTATATTTATTTGAATAAATTATGGATTGAAAATGGAGTTTTATGTTCTGCTTTGCAATTTGAAGATTAAAAGGAAGAGACTGTAATGCTTGATGAAACAATGGATGCTAATACCATACTGTCCCCTTACCGAAAGGATATACATCTAAGACCCTCAGTAGATGCCTGAAACTGCAGATAGTACAGAACTGTGAATATATATATATGTTTTTCCCATACATATGTACATACCTATGGTAAAGCTTAAATTATAATTTAGGCAGAGTAAATAATAGCAATAACTAATAAAATAGAACGATTATCACAATACACTATAACAAAAGCTATGTGAATGTGGCGTTTCTTCATCTCTCTCATGATATTTTCTGGCACTGTAGTCACCCTACTTCTTGTGATGAAGCATGATGATACGCAGCTTACAGGATGAAGTGAAACGAGGTGAACAGGCACTGTGAGTGTAACATTATGCTACTATTGACCTAAGTGGCAGGTGGCATATGCAACGTGGGTTCCCTGGATAAAGGGATGATTCAGGACCTGGGTGGGAGGTCCAGGGATGGCCCAAGATTTCATCATGCTACTTAGAACAGTGTGCAATTTAACACATATACACTGTTTATTTCTGGGATATTTCATTCAATATTTCAGACTATGTTTGGTTGTAGTAACTGAAACTGTGGAAAGTGCAGATAAGGGAGACTACTGTAATATTAGGCATTCTATATTTCTGGAAATATTCACCATGTAAATGTCTGACGTATAAACTCTAAGAAGGAAAAAAAGTCATCATAAAATACCATGGCTATCATGGTATCATGTATGTATACACACACACACACGCGCGGCTATGTATACATCAGAGCAATTAAACTGAAATGTGATCTTAATTATTATTATTATTTTGGCACCAATGTATTAGCTTCAATGTTTCAAGGTCTTTGAAGGTTTAAAATATATGAAAATGCTCTGCATATTAAATAATTTTAAAGGTCCCCTTGTTTAGAAAAGATATGTAATCAGAATGTATTTTCTTATGGAAGTCTTCCTTAAAAGAGTATATTTTCCATGATATTAAATTAGCAGTCAACTATTACTATTAGTTTATTTCTTATCTAGCATTTTGTCTTTTATATTCATATAGTATTTTATTTTTTGAATTTTATAAAATGAGATTTTAGATGCCTAACAAAGTGTAAAGCAGCATAACACAATCTACATTTAGTGATTCAAATGGGATTCTTTCTTCTGTATTGTGCTGATATTAATTTGTGACCCTAAAGAAATAAAAATTGGTCTTTGCACATATAAGAATATAAATTTAGCCTATCTTTTTACATCTTTTCAAATAAGCAATATTTATGGGTCAACCTCACTTATGGCTTAACACGGCTTTCACTTATTAAGAATGATAACCATCTTAAATTAGTCTCACAAACAAAATATTATGGGACACCTTGTATTGCAATGTTTTGCCAGGCAAAACATCACTCATTCTCTGACATCAAATATGCAAAGCGAGCAGTAGGATGAAAGCGCATGTGAGTTTTAAAAGGTATTCAAAATTACACATTTGTAAAACACTGCTTTACTCCCGTGATTTAGTTAAATCATTTTATGTATGTCAAATTGTATGCCTTCGTTTTACTCTAACATGAAATTTCAAAAAATACATACCCTTAACCAGTATCGAGTTCTGCTCATATACACAATCTCCGTGGATATTCATGTTATATGGCTTCATGATAAAATAGTAATCTATCTTCACATGATTAGTAACACTATATTTAAAATGTCTTTGAGTAAGACAAAAGGTTCAATAGTTGGTGTAGGCCAAATTTGAAAGCATTGTTGATATCTATCTGAATCAAATTATTTATTTTCTGTTGCTTAAATGAAAAGCTCAAATATATTCCTATTGTATTTCAAGTTGACCCATGATTCTCTAGTGTAGTCCCCACTCATCAGTGGCACCAGTAAATTCAGAGATAAATCCTTTCTGATACACACAATGGAAAATACTTTAATAAGTGAACATATAAGAATCTATAATACCATTGCAGAAAGAGAATAATGGTCAACAAATGGCTCTTTTAAAGTGCATTATTTGTCACTAAATACACTGCCATTATAACAAGAAACCTTTTGTGCTTTAAAAGGGTATGTTTCTCAGTAAAATATTTATGCTTTTAGAAATTACCAGACTATATAGCCCATGCACAACAATTTCACTGTTATTGCACAAAATTGTAAATTATTTCTTTTAAATTATTAATGCAATTGAAAAAAGAATTTTTCAGGCTTATAGTCTTTCGAAAGGACAGCAAAATAGACGAAATAAAACCAAGATGACAATTTCAGCATTTAAAATCTACACATGATAATTCAAACAAATGTTATGACATTTAAGATAATGAAACCCTTCATTTATTCTACTATCTGGTATGAGTTTAATTTCACATATAAGGAGTCAGAACAGATGTCCAAATATTGTAATGCCAAAATACAGTTAGGGCATATCTTGATTAATACCCTCAGAGCAGCCTGTAGTGTCTCTTTAAAACTGGCATACATTACTTCAAAACAACTATTCAAAATCCATTCTAGGAAACCTAGCTAGACAAAGCATTCCCAAGACAAAAAGAAAACAATAAAGCTTAGTATAACCCTTTTAGCAATGTGAGTTGCATATTATTGACAGACCATTCATTGCAATCAGTAAATGATTAATTGCAAATTTGTTGCTAAATTGACCACACAAAAAAAGAGACAAGCAGCAGGCTACTGATAAGAGGAAAAACTTATGTTAAAAATTATTGGAGACTTCTTGTAGTGAATTAATTCTAATCAATAAATATACTTGTTGACTACATAGTGGAATAATGACTTCCTTAAATATCAAAGGTCCCCATTATTGTAGACATTCAAATTAATAATTAACCTACTGACTTGCATTTTTTAAAAAAAATTTACTGAAGCAGCTTTTTCTTTTGACTTACCTTTAACTAATAAATAGATCATGTTTCATCAAACATGTGCATAAGATTTGTTTTGAATTTCAAATGGAGATTGCAGAAGTAATGCCCATATGGTCAAACTTATAATAATTGCCTGAAGCAATTTGTTCTTGGATTTTCATAAAGATAAACCTCAGTGGCATATTAAAAAATATAAAAGTTGGTAAGACATATAGATGGGTATTTGTTTCTCAGTTACAAATGGCTATTCTTTACAAAAATAGTGCCTTTGGAGTTCTTTTATTCATTCATATCAGAATGAACAAGCAAAAATGAGTGATATAAGAGTACAATATAATATTTTGCACAAAAGGAACATTTTTATCAAAATAACCTTAAAAGTCATTTTCAGAACATTTATTGAGCACCTACTGTATGCCACACACTATGCTAACTTCTGAAAATACTTAAATAAAATTAAATAAAACATGGACTTTCTGTTTAGGAAAATAATATTTGTAAATCTCTTCTTCACTACTCATTTTTCTATGAAACTTACTGGCAATGCATCAGTGACAAAGAAGCAGAAACATTATTCTAAAGATTTTGAAAACAGAAGCAATATTTTTTGCTACAAAGATTAAAAACAGAAGATACATAAAGCTGTCTTAGATATTTATAATAGTTCAATTACTAAAAAATTATGTTGGTGATTATGCAGTCCCATTTTTAGGCATGGTACCCAAAGTCACTACAGCTAATACGAGTGTATTTCTAAAAGTATGTGAGGGTGCTTCAAGGTCTATATCATAGGAGGTGGGAGAATGGTCAGAAGGCACACATCTTTAAAATGTGGTATAATATACATACAGGAATACTACCCGGTCATAAAAAATGAAATGTCTTTTGCAGCAACTTGGATGGAACTGCAGGACACTATTTGAAGCGAAGTAACTCAAAATTGAAAACCAAATACTGCATGTTCTCATTTATAAGTGGGTTGTAAGCCATGGGTACGCAAAGGCATACAGAGTAGTATAACAGACACTGGAGACAGAGAAGCAGGGAGAAGGCAAGGGGACAAGGAATGAAAAACTCCCTATTGGGTATGATAGACACTGTTAGGGTGATGAATATACTAAAATCCTAGACTTCACCACTGTACAATTCATCCACGTAACCAAAAACTACTTGTACTTCTAAAGCGATGAAAATAAAAATTTTAAAATAAAACCTAAGAAATGTTAAAAAGAAAAGAAAAGTGAACATCTTTAGCTTCTACACTAGCCCTCTATATTGAGACTGTATTATACTCTTGGGATGACTTCACGAAGAACTCTAAAGTCCATCTCCCGATATCACAAAATGCCTTCCTTAGCTCTATGTTCCTAGGCTCTCCTAACGGTATTTAGCATTTATCCAACTATAATTCTCAGTGCATATTCAGTCAGGCACAAATGACCATAAATAGCCTCTGCTGCATAATCCAGACCACCAAATGGCAGGCAGCTAGCAGACAAGAATTCGAACTTTGCTGCATCACCTCCAATAACTGTAATTCACTAAATTATTGAAGGTTGGATGCTACCATGCAGAGAGTGAATGAACTGACATTCAACAATGCTACGTAACTTGTGCAGTATTGCAAAACCAATAGGTGGGTTCAGCTGGTATTTAAACACAGTTCAATTGCTTCCTTCAGTTCTAGGAGATGGCTTCCTTCTGTTCTAGGAGATGGCTAGTTATCTTACTTCCACAATACCCATTGAAAACTGAAAAAATTGCTTTATACCATCAAATGACACTCATGGAAGGAAAGCTGATCCTCTAACACCCAGAGCACAAGTTCTTTTGTACATTTAACTTTACTGACAAACAGATGCATTTAATATAATCTTATTTATGGATTATGTTCCAGTTTTGAGTTAGATTCTTAACTTTTACGATACATGGGGAACACTGACGCTTAATTGTATCTGAGAATTTTAATTTGAGTATAGAAATATTTTTGACTTAAAAAGGTGTATAATTTGTACCTATTTCTGCTTAATTTGTGAAAGCAATCTTTTAAAGCAAACAATAATTGTCTTAGTGAAGCAAATTTGCCACCTTACACATTCTCCTTAATAGCATTTGTTGAAGATGCTTACGTTGCTCAAATGTGTTTAAATCTTATTAAATATATTCATAAACAAGTTCTCCATTTTTAAAATTGCTTTGCTAAGAATACATTAATATAGCCAACTTAATTAACACAACGTATTACACAATCGTAACGATACAAATTCAAAAGGAAACCTGAATAGGTAACAAGCTATCACATTTTAAAAACTTGAATGGTTTGTGGAAAGTCAAGATCAGAGAGATTCAGAGAATAAAATAAAACTGCCTAAATGTTAACGCTGAACAGGAGTAGAACTAAAGTGTTCTAAGTTAAAATGCAGGCATCCTTTTCAGTTTTACAATTAATCATCAGAACTAAGTTCAGTTGAAGGTACTTTTGAGGAATTGCTAATTTAGTTCTTTTTTTGCCTCAAAGCATATACCATTCGGTCAGTGTGTGCTATAATTTATCCAGCAGTAGTAGTACACTTTTTGTTAGCAAGGAAAAGAGAATCCAGTTAATTTGTCTTTTACAATGAGAAAATATTAATTCCAACAAAATAACAATGTCAGAATTACCAATATCCTTATACAGCAATATAGTTTATTTACTTGCCTTAAATTTACCAATTGCTCACATATGAGAAATAGATTAAATTTGGTAGGGAAAGTCAAGACAGAGGAACCATTTGGAGCTGGGTATAAACTGGGTTTCGAAGATGAAGAAAAGACACTGTGTGTAAACATGAAGGATTTTGATAGTATAAAGGTAAAAAGTTTTAGTTTCATTTGATTGAAAGTTTAGACCTCTGAATTAAAAATTCTTGAACAGAGGTAGAGAAAAGGTATTTCTTAGAGATGGGCATCATTCTAAAAAGATAACTCTGTGGTTCTGTGTTTCAGCTATTATTATTACTCCATAAATGATAAATTTTGCACTGGTATCTTGAGTAGTAAAATGTAATGTCCCAAACTTCTATATGTTTAAAATCATTTTCTGTCCCTTTTATTGCTTTTTGAAAGATAACTAAGTTTGTTCTGGCTTGGCATCTAGGAGTTAATATCATATACTATTATCGCTTGAGGCTGAGACTTAATAACTTTGGCAATAAGCAAGTCTTCCTTTGAATTCAAAAACATAGTTAATTTTGCAATATGTTTTGCTCATTCAGAATAATTCTTACAAGGAAAGATGGGTGACTATTTGCTACCATAATCCATGAAAACATTATTGGCTATCATCACCAAAAGATTAGTTTTGGTTTGATTTCTCTCCCTTCTGGCCCAAGTCTTCTTGAACACCAAAAATGAAAATGAACACATGGCAGATCAATGATAGATAAACATAATCATAAAAGCACAAAGGTCACAGATCATCTTGCTTGAAAATTCTTTTTACAAGCAAGGAGACTGAGGAAACACCTTAAATGGAATGATTTATAAATAATCAGCTGGTGGCAGAGCTATGCCTCATGATTGCTAGTGTATAACCTTTATAATACATAAACTAACTTAATGCCAAGTAGTGAAGAAATCAAATATTCTTCTGAAAAGTAAATGTCAGAAATTGCTCAAAGCATAGCCTTGTGTAGTAAGATAGGAAAGAATGATTAAATGTTTTCCATATGTGGAAACACCAAAACATAAGAACTGTCACAGTGAATCAGACCCATGGCTTAACTTGCTGTTTTCTTTTTGGCATTGGCTTTGAGAAGATAATACATTTCTTTTCCCACAGGTCAACTTCAAAAGTTAGAAATTCAAGTAAGTTGAACCAAGACTACTATCAGGTTATTTTCCCTTGTGGAGTTAATATTTACAAATTTGTTCTGGCCTTTTTCAATATTGCACATATTTTTATGTTCCCTAATTTTATATGCCCCATAAAATGTTTAAACTTTTAAATCTTTTTATTTGCTGTAAATCAATGCTAACTTTTAAAAATAAAACAATATCCTCCTTTTCTTATAGTTTATATTTTATGAACATCTTTGCCCCTTAACTGTATTGATTCGGACTATAAGTTTTCTTAAGCTTTAACTTTTTGATAAAAAATTCAAAGGGTTTTCATATTATTTTTATTTATCAGCTTTTCAAATAAAATTATTTCACCTTATCAGCATTTAAAAATTGGTAATTTTTATTATGAATTTCTTTATTCATTGACCCATTATTCTTAGCATTGGAGTAAGGGTTTAAGATAAGAAAATGAAGAAGACTAAAACGTTTATTGTTATTTTTTTTTGTTATCATCTTTACCAAAACAGGACAATCAAAAGTAAAAGCTGTATTTGAAGTAGCATTTCCATATATTTGGTAAAAATCTTTTTACCTCCATGCTTTTAATTTCACTATTATTGTTAACCATAATAAAAATCAAAAGTAAATAATACCTCTCTTCTTCTAAATGTAAGTAGTCTAGTGGTGTTGTAAGCATGGTGCCTGGTAGTTGGGTGAGAAATTGATTTGTGTACTAGCTGATGGACAGAAGCTCAAAGAATCTGAGGGGGTCTACTGCTGAAGATTTGAAGGACAATGAGAAAAGTGTTATTGGTGGCTAGAGAAAAGAGGACCCCTGTTGTTCAGTGGTGAAATGTTTAGCAACATTCTTCTTTTTACATGAAAAATATAAAGGACATCTAAGAAACATGACAATGGCTTCAAACATTTCTATGCAAAATGTAGAAAAGTGCTTTGACATATTCTAGCTGCCTATGATAATAAAGAGGACAGGAATAAAGAAATTTACAAGTTTTAAGGCAAAATTTGTAGAAAATATTAATAAGCTTGATGAGTTTGAGGATAAAACGATTTCTTATCCTTAGACCCTCCCAGAAAAATAATCTCAAGTATTGGCTTCAGGGAAAAAATCAAACCCAGTGAACTACTAATAACATGGTGGGATTTAGGGTTATAGGAATCACAAGGTTGTGACTACGATTTTTGTTAAGACCTCAAAAATATTTAAGGGCCTGCCCAGTAGGGCTTCTAAAGCTCTTAAGATTATGCTTTATAGACTGATTCAATTAATAGGAGTTTTCTTATCTTCAGTGTCTTAAAGTAGCATCTCAAGTTAGAGAAATATTATCAGGAATACATGGTTATGGCTTTTGTCTGATTGAGTGGACTTACAATTTAATACATAAGAAACATACAAAGTTTTTAAATGAATGCTTATAGTTTGTCTAAAAGTGACAGATAACAGTATAAATGAAAAGAGGTTGTTGAACCTCCAACCTACTGTGAGAAGCCAGCAGGTGGAGAAAACTGCTTAATGAAAAACATAAATATGTTTCTCTGGAAAAGAAGCAATGACTCAAACAGCAGAATCAAGAGCTCAGAGAATCATCTTCAGGAAGCTGAATTGACTTATAAATGACAAACTGGCATTACTATGTTCTGCTGGATTTCAGAATTGCTATGAACAAATGACTGCTATGTATTTTGCATTTCCTCACTTTTTGAATGGGAGTATCTATTGCTGTTATCCAATGTCAGTTTATGTTGGATGTATATATGGGATGCAGATAATTTGTCTCTTTAGTAAATAGGTTTTTATTTAAAGATGAATCATAGTCAAGGAGCTGTACCTGAGGAAGAGGACTCAGGAACCTCATCTAAATCCTGACCTGATTAAAATAATGGGGTCTGGATTTTGAACAAATGCCATAATGAGATGAGGTTTTTGAGGGTACTGGAAGATGGTGAGTATATTTTGCATACGGGATTGCAATGTATTTTTGGGTTAAGAGGGTGGACTTTGTAGCTTGTCTCAGTAATAGCCACCATTGTTTTTTTCTCTACCTGTTCACATGTGTCATACCCCAGTGAAAGAGAAAATCTATTTATCTCCATGTCTTGGAAGTGGGTTTGACTAACAGAATGTAAGAGAATGACATTCTAGGCCTTGCAGCTTTCACCTGTTTCTCTTGGAAAACTTGTTTTGGAAAAACCAGCTTTCACGGAAGAATTCTAACTAACCTGTTACCTCCATGTTTTGAGAAGAGAAAGAATCCTTCTCTTGGAGAAAGAGAAGTCAAGTAGAGCCAATGGACTAGGCATGTGGGTAAAGAAAATATTTTAGAATTTTATCCCCAACAACAGCGGCAAGTGCGAATGCCCATGAATCAATGAAAGAAAAGCACCTAGCTATGCACTTTCCAAATTCTCCTTCTACAAAATTGTGAATAAAATATAATGGTTGTTTAAGCCATTACACTTTGAAGTCACGTGTTACACAATAGGTAACTCTTAAGTAAACCAAACACAACTATACTATCATTTCAGGATTCATTTATGATTCTGAAGTATTTTTGGTAATAATTAGTTTTCTGGTAGGAAAATATTATGTATACAAGTTGAAGCCTTAATATAGTTTTATATATATATAAAAATATATATATATATATATATATATATATATATATATATATATATATATATATATATGATGTGATCTATGCTACTAATCTCATCACAGAGCATCCCAACTGCAAAAGTACTCTGGCTGTATGCACTGATCATTCAAATCCCATCACAATTTCTATTTCTTTTGAAAAAAAAAAAAAACATAATGAGGATTCTGGCTTTCAATATTCCTTTCCCATTAACCTACTCCTCTCATCTTCAACACTTTCCAATCTTCCTCTAAAGGATCAGTTTACATACAGAAAACTGGAATCAACAAAAGAACCACTAGACAGCTTCACATTTTAGAGGACTAAAATGTTTTCTTTCTCAGACTTTTTTGCCTTAACTCTGGTAACTGTCTGTTTTTCTCCCTTGTGATTTATGGCTATCCAGAATCTAATTTCTGTGAAATATCTGCATGCTTGTGCTTCTATCATTTTTTGCTGCTAAATTGCTCAAAAAATGTGTTTCTTACCTACTTCAACATCTGTGTAGATCTACTGCTGAATCTTCCTGATATTAATTGTTCTTACAGAGATGAAAGAACTTACAAGCTCTAAGCTTTATAGACAATCTGTTAAGACATGCTTCTTAAAACTATTCCAAAAAACAAACTCCACAATTGTGTGTCTATCATCTCCAAGGACTAGTCAATCTCTGCCTATTACACTTTCCCAAAGAGAAGATGGTCATTTGAACAGACTGCTTTCTCTCTCCTGTAACACTGCCTGAATTACTTCTATTACCTTATTTTTTACCTATTTTAAATGTATATCATGATCTATATTTTGACTTATTTTTACTTAACATAAAATGTTAATCATTTAATTAAACTAGGATTTCCCTTGAGACAAGAATAGATTCTTATCTTTTACATGGAAGTAGTTAATATATATATATAAATAAAAAGGTGGTTTTCAAAAAAATAGTTTAAGATTAACTCCTGGATTTATTCGATGTGTCTGAGATGAGGCTAAGAATCTGCATTTCACTTGCTTTAGGATTCCAGTTGTTTCTGGTGCATATGGCCAAAGACTATACAGCAAAATGCTGCTTTAGACAATGGGGATGTGATTTAAGACAATTTCCCATAGTAATGTAAGTCAGTGAGTGACTAGAGACCAGTTAGAAAACCTTTGCAAAAGTAAAGGAGAGATCAAGAGAGGCCTGATCTACACAGAAGCATTAGGAACAGAAAGGAGGGGACAGATGGAAGCTAAACTAGCTATTAACAAGTTCCTGAAACTGTTTTCTATTAAAGCTGCCTTAGAAAATGAAAATGTACTGTTGTAAGCACTAAAACAAACACAACCAAAAAGATGTTTTCTTAACTGGGAAATTATGATGTGCAGTTATGTTTGGTATCTAAATGCAAATTTTGCATGTAGGCTGCATTTATGGAAGAACTGAAAACAACCACAATATACTATATCATAGTAGAAACAAAACAAACTAGCTGTACTTGGCATAGTAATGATAAGCCCTTTAAATTAAATCTTTATGCAGATTCTATTTTATACTCCAAACTTTTCATGGAGCCTTGTGCAATTCTGATGCGTAAACCAACAAATAGACAGGCTCTGTGTATGGAGTAGCTGGTTTGGATACCAGCTGGCTTGGCTGTACGCCTTTCTAATGGTAATGAAGTCACACAGCTGCTAGGACAATCAGCTGGAGTTCAGATTGTCACTAGCTAAATGGATAGTCATTGACTAGCTTCTTATCCGGACTCATTACAGTTTGGTATCGACAAATAGTGGCTGGAGGTTTACAGCTAAGAGGCATGTAGAAGTGAACCTGACTATCTTTTCCCTATAGCTATCTCTTTGTGACTTCTTGACTATTTTTTTCCCTATAGCTTTCTCTTTGTGATTTACAGAATGACATTCATCTATTGAACTGTGTGATTGCTAATGCACTGTAAAAGTTTAAGCACTCTTCTGCTTATAGTTTTCAAAATGAGTGAATGTTCTGAAGCAAGAAATCACGAGCATCAAAAAGTTTTCTTTTTTGTGAAAGCACAAAGAATAATCACAAAGCACTATTTTTCTTTGAAACAAATAAAAATAAGGTACAATTCCCACAAAAAGTTTATAACTTGAGTTGAGGTTGATTTTTATTTTAAATATTCTAATAGGTACTTTAGTGGATAATTTCTATTTTAGTGGATAATTTCTAAAAGTTGACTGCATCTACACTAGTCAGTATGCTACTAAATACTAGATAATTTCTTTCAACCAAGCAAATTGGATAGATAAGAATGGTCAGTGGTAATTTTATAAATTTTATAGTCATCTCTTGAACATACTAACATTTCTCCAAATCTTCAAAGGAACAAGAACCAGAAATCACCATCTGTTGGGTCAGAAGTGAAGAATAAGCCTCCATGTTGATAAAGCTCTATATTGCTCTTCCTTTATCCCTGGCCATGCTAAATGCATAGAGCTCAGATATAATGTTCCATTCCTTGCCCTCATATCCTATGCTGTTTATGTTCTTAAAAATGTGTCTTGTCTTGTTTTAAGAAAGACTAACTTGGCCTGGTGCAGTGGCTTATGCAAGTAATCTTAGCACTTTGGGAGGCCAAGGCAGGCAGATCACTTGAGGTCAGGAGTTTGAGACCAGCTGGGCCAACACAGTGAAATCCCGTCTCTACTAAAAATTGAAAAAATAGCTGGGCATGGTGGCATGGGCTGTAATCCCAGCTACTCAGGAGGCTGAGGCAGAAGAATCACTTGAGCCCAGGACCAGAGTTTGCAGTGAGCCAAGACTGTGTCACTGCAGTCCAGCCTGGGAGACAGCGCGAGACTCCGTCTCAAAAAAAAAAAAAAAAAAAAAAAAAGACTAAATTCAACCCTACTTCCCCACTCATTATCATTCTACCTTGCCTTACAGACTAATTTCTACCTTTCACTGTGCTGCCTTGTGAAGGTTTTGAAAACACTCAGTCCATGCTACCCATCTTTTACCTCCAAAGATCAATTTATAATTGCCTCCTGAATATGTGTATAATTATCTGCTTTAGACTATGATAATAGTTTCAGACTCTTTTTGAACCAGAAAAAAAATTTAACAGAGTTTCATCAAGAAGATACAGAAGTACAAAATGCTAGAGCAATACAAAATGTAAATGATGCTCAAATGCTCAGTAATTTGCTGCTTTACCATGTCCTCATGTAAATTCTCTATCCCTTTCCTTGATCTACAGGACACTTGCTAACTTTCCGGGTCTCTTTCCCGCTGATTCTAAAGGCAGAACACCATTCTTCCATTGTCAGTAGTGTAAAGTGTTCTCACTTTTATTCACACCCAGATTTTTAAAAATAAAATTCTGCCGAATATCTTCATGTGTAAGTAATACAAAGAAGATCTATGTCATTCATTGCTAAACATATACTCTGTAACTGGCAATGTGAACCACCACAAATATTCCAATTGTGGATTCCAGCTGTTTCTGGTGCAAATGGACAAAGACTACACAACAAAACACTTCTCTAGACACTATGACTAACCACGCTTCCTGGTAACTCAGAATAAAGATTTTGGCAAAATTTTCTGAGACAACAAAATTCCATCCATGCCTCCCACAAATCAATAGATGTAGACTCACCCACATAAAGGATGTTGTCTTAACAGAGCAAGCTTAGAGCAAGTCCAGGCTTCATATAATGTAAAAGATTTTGTGAGGCAAAATGGAAAACTCCTACAGTGAGCAACTATTGCTTACTCATGTTTTAAACGTCTTAAAGGGGAAAAAATAGGCTATGTAGCTATAAAACATTTTTTTTAAGGTAGACAATATGCAAATGAAGTTTCTATACAAACTTCAGTTCCCAGAGTTAGCTAGGCCTTCTAAATCCTGGCAAAGAGCTGTAACAGGATTTAGAAGGCCTAGCTAACTCTGGGAACTCAAGCAAGTCACTTAATATCTTTTGATCTGATAAGCAAAATAAAAGTTTTGATTTCATGAATTCATTCATTCATTCACAAAACAAAGATGTGCCATAGACTCAGCAAGGCACTGGAAAATTGGAGAGCCATGCACTAGCCTCTGAGGCTGGCTTATCTGGAATCCCTAAAGTCCCTGTCAGTCCAGGATACTGTAAGTGGGGGAACAGATATCATTCCTTGGCTATTTCCATACAAAAAAGAACAGTGACTGCTGATATTCTCTGCTATGGCAAAGGCTGCTGTATGCCTTGATATCCTGTGATTTGTTCTCTTTTCCAGCAAGCTGACCATGGAATAGCTCTGGCCAGTGGATTGTAAGTAGAAGTCATATACGTCAATTCTGGCCTACAGTAGTTATGTATCAAGAGTTCCATTTTTGTGCCCTCTTTTCTATTCCATCTGCGGGCTGGAAGATGCCAAGGTGACAAACAAATTTGTATTCATATTGTGAAGACAAATATAACAGAGGTACAAGCTGCAAGTGCCTGCTGTCTGGGATATTTAAAGGAGAGCAGCCTGACTGATAGATAACATATAACAAAGTAACTTCTATTGTGCTAAGCCAAAGAGATTTGAAGGTCTGCTTGCTGTTGCAGCATAACCTAGCCTACTGTGCTTAACTCAGGTAACTATGTATTATAAATCTCACTCAATGACATCTAAAATTAAGAGCAATGCATCTTTTGCTGCTTTTCATGGTAATTTAGAATCTAGTATCTTATTCACTGGCCCTCATAAATTAAGAGAGTATTTAGATCCTGATATTTTCTACAAGGCATATTGCCAGTTTTAATGAAATACTTAACTCCCCTAAGCATACTGTCAGAAACGCTCCAAAAATTTTTTAAGTGCTATGTGAAACCCTCAACGGTCTCACACTAATCAACATTATCATGGAAAATACACATACTTGTAAATAATTGAATATGTCAAACTGTAAAGTATGTGAAGAAATTTTCATTCTGCATTACACTTTGCACAGAAATTTTCAGTGTTCTCATTTTTTACTGCCATTTGGAAGTATCTGTGGTTTCCATATCTTCTTTTACTCTTTCTCTTCAGGTGTCAAGGGAAGGCCATATGATGAACCAACGTGGTACCACCTGAAGAAGGTTTTCCTCTTCAGTATGCTATACCTTGCAGCATTCTATGTACTATCCATCGAAATTCCATTATGTTGGCACAGGTCTGACCAACTTGCAAGTAGGCACAATGCCAAACACGCAGATGGCAGAAGGGGAAAGAGCCAAAAAAACATGTGAGTCAACTGTGGGTACTGATGGCAAAATTCCCAGAAATGCAGGACCAAACACTTGTCCATCCTAAGCTTACAGTACATACTTACAGAGACACAGATTTGTCAACAATAATCTAGCACTGAGTTAGATTATTTAAAATATTTTAAATCTACTTTTGGCTACTGTGGGTAACAACAAGGCAATGATTCAACAAAGTTTGGTGCTTCATCTTTTGTCTTTACCCAGGTGACTTCTCAATAGACAGTCAGCACATTTAAACAATTATTTCTACCTATATTACTTATGAATAAAGGAGAAGAGCGTGTATTGTCTTTACTTATGTAAAGTGTATAATTAAAACACAAGAAAAATATTAAGACACTATACACTGAGACTAAAAACTGTTGGCACCATAGGGCTCAAATTGTGGCTCTATTAATTACTCTTTCTTGGTGTCTTCTGTCTGCTTAACCAAAAAAAATTTATTGTGTTTTATAAACCAGTAAACTTCATTATCAGGACTGGATCTGCAAACACATAAAATGAATAGTACATGATTTGAAGATCTTTAAAAGGATCATTCATTTAAGTAATTCATTTTCTGCTGTTTTGGCAGTTTGCCTGAAATGTCTTAAATTATTGCCACTTAGGTTAAGCTATTGTATCTCCTGAAGGTGTCGATTTTAGAAGGAAAACATTTTATTGAAAAAAGAATAAAATTAGGTTTTGAATATATAGGTAGGATGAAGTTTAATCATTGCAGTAAATGCTTCTTAGCGACTATTCTAAAAGACTCCCAGAGTCTCTACACCTTGCTTCTGAGCTTTAATAAGGATAATTCTTATTAAGTCAGTTTTAGATAAGTTGATACTGAACTTCTAGAGGTAAGGTTGAAAATACTTTGAAAATTAATTTGGGGTATAAATGACCTATTTAATATGTTGCTCAACGAGCCATATAATTTAATCATGTCCCTTGACCCCAAAGGTAGTGTTTTTGTTACTATACTATCATTTTCTGACATTTTACAGAGTTGAATTGGTTGATTTATGTAACATTTTCAATTTAAGGTATAAGTAGGAACATCACATTCACTCTTCAAGCGAGCATCTATTTTATGAATGAAGTTATATAAATTTAGAATTTTAATCTAGCATGAAGAGAATAATTTGCTGTTTCTAAAGTGAGTCTTTACATCCTGCCACATTTTCATAAATTACTTAAATTCCATAGCATTTAGTACACATGACATTTGGTCTCTCTTTTGATTGGACACATGCTGCCATTTATGTTTTGATTCCTGGTCAATTTATGTCTATTACCTACAGATATATCTTGTATATCAAACACTGAAGAACTACAGGAATACCTCAGAGATATTGAAGGTTCAGTTCTACACAACCACAATAAAGCTAATATAGCAGGAAAGTGAGTCACACAAAATTTTGAGTTTCCCAATGCAAATAAAAGTTATGTTCACTTTATATTGTAGCCTATTAAATGTGCAATAGCATTACATCTAAAAAGTATACATACCTTGATTAAAAACACTTTATTGATAATAAATGCTAACAATCATCTAAGCCTTCAGTTACCTATAATATTTTTACTGATAAGAGGTATTATCTTGACGCTGAGGCCACCTACTAATCAGGGCGGTGGTTGCTGAAGGTGGGGGTGGCTGTGGCAATTTCTTAAAGTAAGACAATAGTCACGTTTGCCACATCCATTGCCTCTTCCTTTCAAAAATGATTTCTCTGCAGCATTTGATAGTGTTTGATAGCATTTTATCCACAGTAGATCTTCTTTCAAAAGTGGGGTCCATCTTTTCAAATCCTGCTGCTGCTTTACCAACTAAATTTCCATAATAGTCTAAATCCTTTGTTGCCGTTTCAACAATGTTCACAGTAGCTTTACTAGGAGGGCATCCATCTCCAGAAATCACTGTTTTGGGCTCATCTGTAAGAAGCAGCTCCTCATTCATTCCATTTTTAACGACACTGCAGTTATTCAGTCACGTCTTCAGGCTCCATTTCTTATTCTTGCTATTTCTACCATGTGTGCAGGTACTTTCTCCACTGAAGTCTTGAGCCCCTCAGAGTCACACATCAGAGTTGGCATCAACTTCTTTCAAACTTCTGTTACTGTTGATATTTTGATCTCCTCCCATAAATTAATGTTCTTCTTAATATCATCTAGAATGGTGAATCCTTTCCAGAAAGGTTTACCCCAGATCCATTTGATAAATCACTATCTATGACAGCTATAAGCCTTACAAATATATTTCTTAAATAATAAGATATGAAAGTAAAATTATTGCTAGGCCCATGGCTTGCAGAATGAATACTGTGTCAGCAGGCACAAAAACATTAATCTCCTTGTATACCTCCATCAGAGCTCTTGAGCAGGCAGGTGCATTGCCAATTAATCATAATATTTTGAAAGGAATCTTATTTTCTGAGCAGTAGGTCTCAACAGTAGGATGAAAATATTCAGTAAACAATGCTGTAAACAAGCATAGTTCTATCGAGGCTTTGTTATTCCATTTATATAGCACAGCTACAGTAGATTTAACATGATTATTATTAAAGGCCCTAGTATTTTCAGAATGGTCAATGAGCACTGTCTTCAGCTTAAAGTCACCAGCTGCATTAGCTCCTAACAAGAAAGTCAGCCAGTGCTTTGAAGCTTTGAAGCCATGTATTAGCCTCTTTTCTCTATCTGTAAAAGTCCTAGATAGCATCTTCTTCAGTAAAAGTCTGTTTTGTCCACACTGAAAATCTGTTGTTTAGTGTACACCTTCATCAATCATTTTAGCTAAATCTTCTGGATAACTTGCTGCAGCTTCTCTGTCAGCACTTGCTTCACTTTGTACTTTTATGCTCTGTAGATGGCTTCTTTTTTAAACCTCATGAACCAGCCTATGTTAGCTTCTAACTTTTCTTCTGCAGCTTCCTCACCTCTCTTAGCCTTCATAGAACTGAACAGAGTTAGGGTCTTGCTCTGAAATTAGGCTTTGGCTTAAGGAAATGTAGGTGGTTTGATCTTCTTTCCAGACCACTAAAACTTTCTCCATATCAGCAATAAGGCTGTTTCACTTTCTTATCATTCATGATTCATGGGAGTAACTCTTTTAATTCTTTTCAAGAATGTTTCCTTTGCATTCACAACTTGGCTAACTCTTTGGCTCAAGTGGCTTACCTTTTTTTTTTTTTTTTTTTTGAGACGGAGTTTCACTCTTGTTACCCAGGCTGGAGTGCAATGGCGCGATCTTGGCTCACTGCAACCTCCGCCTCCTGGGTTCAGGCAACTCTCCTGCCTCAGCCTACTGAGTAGCTGGGATTACAGGCACGCACCACCATGCCCAGCTAATTTTTTGTATTTTTAGTAGAGACGGGGTTTCACCATGTTGACCAGGATGGTCTTGATCTCTTGACCTCGTGATCCACCCGCCTCAGCCTCCCAAAGTGCTGGGATTACAGGCTTGAGCCGCAGTGCCCAGCCAAGTGGCTTACCTTTTAATGTCTCTTGGCTTTCAAAATGCCTTCCTCACTCAGCTTAATCATTTTTAGCTTTTGATAGACAGTGACAGATACGTAACTCTTCCTTTCACTTGAACACTTAGAAGCCACTGTAGGGTTATTAATGGCCTAATTTCAATATTGTGTCTCAGGGAACAGGGAGACTCAAGAAGAGGGAGAGGCAGAAGAATGGCTGCAGCTTCTCCATCAGCAGTCAGTAAAGCAGTCAGAATGCACATGTTATTATTGGTGAAGTTCATTCTCTTTTATGGGTGCATTTGTGGTATTCCCAAACAATTACAATAGTAACATCAAAGACTATTTATCACAAATCATCAAAGTAGATATAATAATAATGAAAATATTTGAAATACTACAAGAATTACCAAAAAGTGACAGAGACAAAAAGGGGCCACATGCAGTTGAAAAAATGGTGCTGATAGATTTGTTCAAAATAGCGTTGCCATAGATCTTCAATTTATAAAAAGCACAGTGTCTGATAAGTACAATAAGGCAAAGCACAATAAAATGAGGTATGCCTGTACTTCAAAACAACACCAACATATTTATATTTGCAAAACATGAAACACAATCATAGAAACTGATGCTTGAGAAATTCACGTTATTTTTACTTTCTTTATTAGATGGAATTATTGGGCTTCATTTGATTACCAAAAAGGATTTTAATAAGTAATACCAAAGAATTACTTATTAAAATATTATTACTTATTAAAATATTTTAATAAGTAATATCAAAAGAGTAAAATTTTTATCAGAACTGTGTTTTTCTTGTAACATATTAACGTGTTAAGAGATAGCCTCACTCTGAAAGTTCAACTTGTACTTTAAGATAGATTAAAATGTCATTAGCTTGCTGGAATGTTCTTTCTAAAATCTCTTGCTGACAACTCAATCTTTTCTTTCTTTTTTTTTTTTTTTTTTTTTTTTTTTTTTCTTAAAGCATTTCTACAGGTATCTCACGTTTTAGAAGATGACTTCCAGCCAGTGAGAAAACAAACAAAAAAAATAATATGGTAGTGTATGGTTTTCTCAAATTATAATTAAGGTGTACATATTAAAATTTACTGTTTTAACACCTTTTTTCTCCAATAAATGTGATTAAAAGGCTCCCTGTGCCTTATATATAGTAGAACTCAATTATAACACAGCTTATTGTTATACAGGTTTTGAAACTCTACAAATTATAAAATCTCCCTATCATTGAAAGTTTACACACGAAAACCTGAAAGAGTTTATTTGAACTAAACAAGGAGGTTTTGCATTATGATCCTTCATTTACTCTCTTTCTATATTCCTTCCTTCTTTCAATCATATGGTCATTTATTCATTCACCAAGTAATTGTTGAACATTTACCATGTGTCAAGAACTGAGGCAGATACAAAGAAGATATGGCGTGTAGCCAAAAGAAAATTCTTCCTTGGTACAAGGTTCAGAATTGAAAAGATTATATAACTTCTGCAATGAATACATGAAAGGAGATGAGGTTTTCATTCAAGGTAGAAAATGACATCCATTATAAAAGTGCTATTAATAACAGCCTTTTAATATTTAATAGAGAAGAGTGATTAAGACAGAATCCATACTTTATTATTCTATCTCCTACATGTATTAAGTAGGTTTGACCACATTTGGGTGTATTACATATAATTAAGAATAAAGCTAAGTTCTCTCTTTTTTTTAATCCACACAGGACATAGTAACATAGTAGATGTCAGTGCCTGTTTTAAGCTATCATATTTATGTAAACAGCTTAACTTGTCTTTTCTGATTGTAAATGTATATATTTTGTACTTTCTCATCAAACTGAAACAAATTTGTTATGTGAGCTCGGTCAGAGAAAGCCCTTTGAGAGTTTATTCATTCAACTGTAGACATAGTCAAACATCTCATTTTGTGAGCAATTAGCACTCAGATAATTATTACCTATATTTTTATACTATGTCAACACAACAAGTTTATTAAAAGAAGATTTTTTAATACATCCACTGCATTTGGGGCACTATAGTATAAGGTCAGTTTTTTAAACGTGTCAAATTTTATATTAAAATATAAAGTACAATCTTTTATTACTAGATTGTGAAAGTCTTTATATGTAGAAACTATATGTTGTTCATCTTTGTCTACTCTGTAGGAGCTAGAATAATGTTTAGTTAAATCAAAAAGTTACAACGTGTAGAACTAAATTAAAATAATGAGCATATGGATGGTTTTCTAAATATAAAAATGTTTTATCTAGTTATTATGCTCTACTAGTTACTAACTAGTTAAAATGCCCTACCATTCATTTCAACCCGAAATTCACTGGTATATCTTTTTGTCTACTGACATTTCTAGCATTTAATTACCACAGAAGTAATCTGATTCTTTTTTAACATGTTACTTTTTTAATCAATGTAAATAAAATCTTAAAATTCATGAGATAAATGATAAATGTTAAACATCTATAAAATGCCAATGGAAACCCTACTAATTAACTTGAGAAGTGATTCGAATTTTGGTACTATTTAAACCACAAGGCTTTTATAGTCCTATCCAATGAAATTCTTTTTATAATCTCTTTCTAAATAGTGATATGAATTTTAAAAAATCTTTAATTCTCTTGTTGAACCATGAAGATACATTTCACCCCAAATATACAAAAAAAAAAAAATTGAAATGCTGTCTTCAGAATTTAAAAATTTAGTTCAAAATTTACAATGAAAGCGTATATATGAGGATCATTTTTCCCCCTTAAATAATCTTTTGAAAAATAGGATATTAACTTGACTTTCCTCAAAGCTACTTACAAGTAAAACTCTAGAAGTATCAGTTGCATTATTTGGACAATTCGAAGATATTTTCAACTTTTACTTGACTATAGAATTTGATTATAACTGCAAGTAATTTTTTATTGACAGATTTGAATATATAATTTCATATGGATGGGTAACTTAATTATAAAACCAGCATGGAATTAAATATTTCTGTTATTATTAAAACAGATGCTCATGAGAATCACATATATTGAGATCTTATTTGTATCAAATCATGATACTTTATATTGTATCAAATATAGTAATAAATTGAATGTTCTCAATTAATTGTTTCAACAACCTTACAAGACAGGTACCATTACTGTCCCATTTTTAAAAAAGGAGGCCAGGTACAATGATTCAGACCTATAATCTCAATAGGTTGGGAGGCTGAGACAGGAAGATTGCCTGAGCCCAAGAGTTTAAGATCAGCCTGAGCAACATGGTGAGACCACAACTCTAAAAAAAAAAAAAAAAAAAAAAATGGCCAGGCATGGTCTGTAGTCCTAGTTACTCAGGAGTCTGAGGTGGAAGGATTACTTGAACCCAGGAGATAAAGGCTATAATGAGCCTGGGTGACAGAGTGAGGACGTGTCCCAAAACAAAAACAAATAACAAATAAAAGAAAAGGACACTAAGGGCTAGCGGCCTCAAGATCTCCTACTCAGAGCTGGGACATTCTCTAAATAATGGATATTTCTTAACTAACCATTCTTACTTTTAGAGGCTTAGAAAGAGTTGATTAACAAATATCAAAATCAAATGAAAATAAAAAGAAGAAACACATGACATCAATATATTATTTCCTTATTTTACTCAATTAGCAAATGTAGAAAAATTACATAACATCTCTGAGAAAATCCATTATGGCAGATTCTGTCATTATTTGCCAGGAAAACATAAAATCAGTGATGATGGCATTCGAGATCCCATAACAAGGAAAAAAGTTGTTTGCATTGAGGTGGATTGTATCTTTGATGTCCCTGAAGGGCAGGCCAAACACTTCTTCCCTGCTGTTATAAATAAGTCAGAAACTGAATCAAACAATCTAACATATTTAATAATTAAAATATATGAAACTATGTTTTGATTTATCTACTAAACTTGCACATCAACTGATGTCACAAAAAGATTTAGGCACCTCATCCAAAATATATAAATAAAGGAAAAGAAAAAAAATCAATAAATTTCACATATTAAGCATTTAATATCAAAGTATTTACTCAGCATTTTTGTAATCTGACCAGCACACTCAACCTTCTTTGTCATCTAGAAATAGCAACTTCATCACTAAATTATTTGAATAACCACCCTGACTATTTTTCTTAAAGCTACTTGTACTATATTTAAATAATATAGTTATTACATAAGAAGACTTCTCATTCCAAATTGGCACTTTAGAAGGGTCAGATTTTATTTACTTTTTGAAAGAAGGGTCTTGCTCTGTTGCCTAGGCTGGAGTGCAGTGGCGAGCTCACAGCTCTCTGTAGTCTTGACTTCTTACGCTCAAGACATTCTCCTGCCTCAGCCTCTTTAGTCGCTGGGACTACAGGTACCTGCCACCACATCTAGCTAATTTTTGTAAATTTTTTTAGAGATGGGGTTTCACCATGTTGCCCAGGCTGGTCTCAGACTCCTGATCTCAAGCAATCCACCCGCTTTGGCTTCCCAAAGTGCTAGGATTACAGGCGTGAGTCACCGGGCTCAGCCATATTTTTAAAGAAAAACTTTTTTTCATATCACAAGTAAATTAAGTAACCTATTACTCTAGTTATGAGTAATATGTTGATGAAATTCTCAGCAAGTGAAACAGAAAAAGAAAACTATAAAGAAGTACGTATTTAAACGAAGTCACTGAACAAAGCCAAAAAAAAAAAGTCTATAAAAATCAAACTATTCTCTCCCAGTGCCATTTGTAACAATACTGTTAATACTTTCTTGCCTACTTGAAGGGTTCAATGTACTTTCCAAAATCTGTAATTTGAATTCATAGTTTGGGATTAAGTTGAAGATCAAATCTGGAACAGGCCATTCACATAGTGAAGATGAGTGAAGAAAGCTGTGTGGTTCAGAGGCACACTGAAAAAGATCCCATCCTCTCTCAAGGGAAATCCAGTATCCTGCTTCAGTTCAACAGTGCCATATAAGAAAGATGAAAGAGAAGTTACACTCCTAGGTATTTTATTCTTTTTGTGGCTATTATGAATGGGATTGCATTCTTGATTTGGCTTCAGCTTCATTGTTGTTGGTGTAAGGGAATGCTACTGATTTTTACACATCGTTGTTATTCTGAAACTTTCGGGAAGTAGTTTGTCAGATCAAGGAGATTTAAGGCAGAGACTATGCAATGGAAATTACACAATATTGCTCAAAGAAATCAGAGATAACACAAACAAATGGGGAAACATTCCATGCTCATGAATAGGAATAATCAATATTTTTAAGACGGCCATGCTACCCAAAGCAATTTACAGATTCAATACTATTTCTATCAAACTAACCGTGAATTGTTCACAGAATTAGAAAAAAAAATTTAAATTCATACAGAAGCAAAAAAGAGCCTTAATAGCCAAGTCAATCCTAAGCAAAAAGAACAAAGCTGAAGACATCTCATTATCCAACTCAAAACTATTTTACAAGGCCACAGTAACCAGTCAGCATGGTACTGTTACAAACACAGACACATACACAAATGAATTGAAAATAGAGAGCTCAAAAATAAGGCCATGCACCTACAACCATCTGATTTTCAACAAAGCTGACCAAAACAAAGCAATAGGGAAAGAATTCCTTCTTCAATAAATGGTGCTTGAATAACTGACTAGCCATATGCAGAAGATTGAAACTGGACTCTTTCCTTATGCCACATACAAAAATCAACTCAAGATGGATTAAAGACTTAAATGTAAAACATAAACCTGTAAAAACCATAGAAGGTACCTTGGAAATATCATTCTGGACATAGGACTTGACAAAGGTTTCACAATGAAGACACCGAAAGCAATTGCAACGAAACAAAAATTAACAAATGGGACCTAATCAAACTAAAGAGGTTCTGCACAGCAAGAAGAAACTATGGACAGAGCCAACAGATAACCTAGAGAATGGAGAAAACATTTGTAAACCATGCATCTCACAAAGTTCTAATACCCAGAATCTAAACAATTTGACAAGGAAAACCCAGAAATTTAAACAATTTTACAAGGGAAAAACAAAACACCCCATTAAAAAAAGTAGACAAAAAACATGAATAGACACTGCAAAAGACATACACATGGCCAACAAGCATATAAAAATATGTCCAACATCACTAAAGAAATGAAAATCAAATTCACAATGAGATACTATCTCATACCAATCAAAATGGCTATCATTAAAAAGTAAAAAAACTAACATGCTGTAGAGGATGTAGAGAAAAGGGAACATTTATACACTGCTGGTGGGAATGCAAATTAGTTCAGCCACTGTGGAAAGCAGTTTGGAAATTTCTAAAGGAACTTAAAGCAGAAATATCACTCGACTCAGTAATCACATTTTGGGGTACATACCCAAAGGAATATCTATAATTCTGCCTAAGTACACATGCATGTGTATGTTCATCACAGCAGTATTCACAATAGCAAAGACATGGAATCAACCTAAATGCCCATCAATGGTAGTCTGGGTAAACAAAATGTGGAACATATACACCATGGAATACTATGCAGCCATAAAAAGAATGAGATTACATCCTTTGCAGCAGCATGGATGGAGCTAGAGGCCATTTTCCTAACCAAACCAACACATGAACAAAAAACCAAATACTTTACCTTCTCCCTTATAAGTGGGACTACACAATGAGTACATATGAACACAAAGAAAGGAATAACAGACACTGAGACCTCCTCGAAAGTGATGATTAGGCGGAGGTTAAGGATCACAAAACTATTTATTGGGTACCATGCTTATTACCTGGGTGACAAAATAATCTGTATACCAAACCCCCATGACACATAACACGTAATTTACCTATATAGCAAAGTTCCCATATACCCCTGAACCTACAAGTTAAAAAGAGAAAAAATGAAAGTAGTACTGCCACCTCTTGTGATTCTTTAAGAGAAATATGAACTTTAAAACTCTGTAATATAAAATCCTTGTGCTTAAAAATATTTGCCAATCACACATTAAAAACAATAAGCATTTGGCTTGTGAGAACTAGGAGGTAAGAGTTGTTCCCAGGAAAAGAGAGAATTCTACTACTATAGGAATTTATAGGAATGTGACTCTTAAACTTTAGCATATACCACTATTACCAAGAGCTTGTTAAAATACAGATTTTTTGGGTCCTTGCCTTGACATTTTGAGTCAGTAGGTATGAGATAGGGTCTGAGAATTTGCATTTCCAAGTGATTGTGATGCTGCTGTTCCACAGGCCATACTTTCAGAATCACTGACCCACTTTGGTCATACTTTGAGAAACCCCTACACATGGAGTTTTTTCATTTAAATAAAAGGAATAAATTATGAGACACTTTTAAGTTTTTAAACAATTTGATTGATGTTACTGTATATAATGTATAATGTTAATTGTAATGTAAATATACAATTCAAAGATATTTGGTAAATATTTTATAGAGTTGCATAACTATACCAAAATTCAGTTTTAGAGCTAAAATTTAGAGCTACAATTTTTTTTTTTTTTTTTTTCAAATCTGTTTGCAATCATTCTCTCCTGTGACCACCAGTTTCAGGCAATCTCTGATATGATTTTTTTTCTGTATAAATGGGTTTGTTCTGCACTATTTTATATAAATGGAACATACATGCAGTCTTTCCATCCAGCATCCTTCACTTACTATGGTACTTGTAAGGTTCTACCATGTTATAGCACATAACAGTATTTTGTTTAACTGCCAGGTAAATTTTACAGATAAATTGCATTTTGTTTGTCCATTTGCCAGTTTATGGGCATATGAATTTTCCCAGTTTTTGGCTATTATGAACAATCCTGATATGAATATTACATATAACTATTTGTAAGAACATAAATTTTCATTTTGCGGAAGTATATTTCTAGGTGTAAAATTAACTTCTTAAGAAACTTCCAAACTGTTATCTTAAGTAGTTATTTCAATTAATCTACTAGAAATTAGTGGAAGTTCCAGGTAATGGACATACTCACCAACACTGGGATACTGAGTGGCTTTTTCGTAACGTGCTTCTTACTGGGCATGTAGTGATATCTCTTTGTAATTTTAATCTGCATTCTTTAATTATTAATAATGTTCATCACATTTTCATTTTCTTATCAGCATTTATTAAAAATCTTTCATGAAATGTCTGTTTAAATAATTGGCCTACTTTTTAAACTGGATTGTTATTATTATTATTTGAAAGAAATATTTATATAATATGGGTTCGAGTCCTCTATCAGATATATGATTTACAAATATTTTTCCATTCTGGCTTATCTTTCCACTTTCTTAATGTTACCTTTTAAAGAACAAACAGTTTTAATTTTATCAAATTCCAATTTATCTTACTTTTTATTTATGGGTCTTTCAATATGTTGTCTGAAGACGCTCTGCCTAAACCAAAGACACAAAAGATTTTCACATATTTTTTTCTAGAAGTGTAATAGTTTTAGAACTTATTAGTATTATGGACTTTGGTGACTTGTATCTTTTTTCCTATTTTGGCGGTGGAGGCAGTCTAGTTGGATTTTGTCAGTTTTGTTATCTTACAAAAAATAGTCTTTGGTTTCATTCATTTTCTCTAAAATTTTTCACTTTATGTTTCATTGGTTTGTGTTCTAATGTTTATTATTTTCTTCCTTCTGCTTTAGATTTAGTTTTCTTTTCTTTTTATGATCTTTTTAAGGCATAAACTTAGGTTGTTAAGACATTTTTTCTCTTCTAATATAGTTCCTAATATGTTCCTCTAAACACTGCTTTAGCTACCTCCCACAAAATTTTATATGTTGGAGTTAAATTTTCAATCAAATAAAAATATGCTTTATTTTTCTTTGTTTTTTTTTTTTGATCCATGACAGATTCAAAATATATTTCTTTAATTTTTACTCTTTGTTGTTTTCCCAAATTTTTCTGTTGTGAATTTTTAATACAATTATGTCATGGTCGGAGCAATACCTAATATGATGTCAGTCATTTGACATTCATTCAAATTTGTCTTGTGAAACATCAAATGGTTCCTAACAGAAAATGTTCCACAAGTGCTTGAACAGAATGTACATTCTGCATTCTTTTAGTAGTGTGTTTAATAAATGTCGAGAAATGCCGGCAATGGAATATTTGTCTTTTTTTAATCTGGGAAGATCACTTACCAGAGATCTTCATTATTAAACGATAATACTGATTAGCACACTGTTATGTTCATCCAATATCTTCATCATTAGACCATAATATTGCTGAACTTACTATTTTTATATGAGGGTTTTTTTTTCTTTCAGCACACTATGTTATTCCACTGTCTTTTGGCCTTTGTTGTTTCTCATTAGAGATCAGGAATTTTTGCATTGTCCTTTACCTGTATGCAAAGAGTTGCTTTTGTCTAGCTGCTTTCAAACTTGGCGTGTAAAATGTAATACTTCTGTTTAAAAATATTTGCCAAATGCACGTTAAAACAATGTACTGGTACAAAAACAGAAACGCAGACCAATGGAACAGAACAGAGAGCCAAGAAGAAAGGCTGCACATCTACAATTTGACCTTTGAAAAAATTGGCAAAACAAGCAACAGGGAAAGGAATCACTATTCAATAAATGGTGCTGGAATAACTGGCTAGCCATTTTTACTTTCTCTTTGTCTTTCCACAGTTTGACTAAGCGTATCCTAGTGCAGATCACTTGATATTTATCTTATTTGTGATTGGTTGATTTCAGAGTGCTATAGATTAATGTATTTCATCAAGTTTGAGAAACTTTCAAACGTTATATTCTTTTTTTCTGACATCACAGACCTCCTGTTGATCCACTCTAGTGAATTTTTATATTTTTCAGTTATTTTACTTTTCACTTCCAGAATTCTCAGTTGTATCTCTTTTTTAAAATTATCTATTCAGTGAGTTATTGTTTTCATGGATCCCTTTAATTCTTTGAACAACTTTTATTTTTAAAACATATTTATAATGACTGTTGATAATGATGTCTATGTTTTAACATCTGGGAAAATTCAGAAAGTATTTCCACTGATTGCTTTTTTTCCTAAGTATGAATCACACTTTCTTATTTCTTTGCCTATCTCATAAATATCTGTTGAAGATTGAACTTTGTACATAATATGACAACTCTTGATTAAAAAAAAAAAGATACATATATTTTTTGGCCTGTTACTTGTTTTGTAACTTTGCCTGGACTAAATCTATGAAGTCTGCCTTTTCACTGTGTGTGATCACCTGCAATGCAGACCTCTTGTAATTTTGTTTTTTCTTGTTCTTTATTTTTAAGCTTTGCATCCTAAGGGTGTAGCATTATGTTGCTGCTACACATAGCTTAGCATTCATCCAAAGATTGATCAGAGTTGTGCTTACCACCTCTGTTATTGTTTCATTTTCTGCTGAAGGATATCTATGCGGTCTAGAGAGAATACTTACATTTTAGATTACATTTGAAGTTTTTCTAGGCTTTTACTTTCTGTAAGGCTTTCTGACATCTTTGTTGCAAATGCATAGGCTTTAAAGGCCCAGGATGTATAGGTGGCTTGGGCCTGTTGCATTCCCTGTTGTTCATGCACATAAACTCTAGTCAACCTGGGATACATGGAGCATTTATCAAGCCTTCTATGACTGTCTAACCTCCCATAAATGTCTGTCAAATCCCTGGCTAGTCTGCTGATGCACTGAATGCACCATATAAATGTGTACACTCATTCTAACAAAACTGCCATCCTTTCTGTGTTCTTGCTATTGAGATGGCCACTTAAACTCATGATACTCCAAATCAAATGAGCCCCTTTGGCAGTGGCAGCAAGGCTTGCTCTGTTCCGGTTGAACTACCATATTGACATAGCTGGAAAGGGGGCTGATGGGAGCATGCCCAGGCAAAAATGCCATGGACTTACAACTGAAGTTCATGCATTTCATTCATAAACACTTCTCAGTTGGTTTTATGCCTTTGGTTGAATACTGGAGCAAAGAATTATTTATTTTTGACAAGTTTGTCCAGCTTTACAGTTTTTTGGGAGGTAAGAGTTTGTTAACTCCTCACTTTGTCATGCCTTCCATTGATTTTCGACTGCTTGATTTATATAAAATTATTTTTAAAATAACAAAAGTTTAGATAGAGAAGTGAGACAAGAAAGAATATGGAATTGGCCTAGTTTTTCACCTAAAGTTAATGACCAGGTTGAATCTAAACTCAACTTTCTGATGAACAGTACCATATTATCTATGGCCTGATATATTCTGAGGTCAGAGGATTCAAAATTATACTTCATAGGTCATAGCTGTTGGTTATAAAAGGTAAACATTAATAACAGGAAGCTAAGAACCAAATTAAATGGATTTTAAGCATATTTTTAAACTGTGGTTTTAAGTAGACTTCTTTCCTAAATAATGACTTCTCTTTGAAAGCTTATTTAAAAGTGAAATCTTTTCTCAGCAGTCATAATTTCTCTAAACGCCAGTTTATTTTGACACCATCTCCTTTGAAGAATGCATCATGGAAACCAACTCTGAAAGGAGACTACCATTTCCTTGTTCATTAAAGTTTCAAAACGAAATGCCTACATTGTTTCCAACAGCTGATATAAACCATATCCATGCATGCTCCCACAGATGCTGCCTTCTCAACTGGCCTGAAAAATAGGTCAGTGCTCTATACTAAAGAATTATTTCCTTCTTACAGTTCAGTTAACAGCCTAAAATATAGTCTTCTATACAGCAAGCTCAGGATCTCAGGATATTTGTGCTAAAATTATACCCCAATCAAGGGCACATATAAAACGTAAATGCTTTTATATTATAATATAATCTGAATAATATCAATAGAATAGTCATATGTTATCTTGCTTGGAAATTGTAATATAATGCAAATATATATAATATAATGAATTCTATAAGTATTATATAATATTATCTACAAACAATTATGAGGTATATGGATATCAAACTGCTGCTGAGTATGTTTCATGGGGAATATTGTGTGTAGTAGTAGAAAGAGCTTAAGTTTTAGAGTCAAGCATATCAGTGTTTGAATCCTAACTCTATTAATTAATAGCTATGTGATTTAATGTAATTTAGTCTCTCTTTGCTATACATTAGTCATCTTTTTAATAAGGGGTTACAGTCTTATGTTGCTGCAATGACTAAATGGTTATACTATATAGAGAACACCAATCTGACGTATAGACCGGGGCCACTGTTCATTGCTGTGCCCTCCTTTCCCCAGCTCTAGATCAAGACACACAGGCATATCAAATCAACTGATAATTTTGTGTCTTCTCCAACTGATGTTTTAGTAATGTTTAACATATATTTAATCAATACTGAGAAACTGATTGTCTAAGGTTTATTGTATTATATTTAGAATATAAGATGTAATTCATATTCTAAAAATTTTATAGTTGTTACATCAATAGCTTAAATTTGAAAAAATATCTACTGTCCTGGAAAAGAGTATTCTTATGGAATTGGTTTCAGCTTCTTTCTCTCTCTGGGTTTAGGTAACTGCTACCATTCCTTGCTTAAAGCCAACAGTGTGGTGGAAGAATATCTTTTCCTAGACACTTGCCAGGCTACTGAACTATCCCTTGTACCTTGAGCTATCTTCAAGCCCTGCTTAACATCTTCAGAAATAGTCTGTGCATTAAACAGTTCTTTAAAAAATCCTAATTTAGGCTGGGCTTGATGGCTCATGCCGGTAATCCCAGCACTTCGGGAAGCTAAGTTGGGTGGATCACCTGAGGTCAGGAGTTCGAGACCAGCCTGACCAATATGGCAAAACACTGTCTCTAAAAATTATCTGGGCATGGTGGCACATGCCTGTAGTCCCAGCTATTCAGGAGGCTGAGGCAGGAGAATCTCTTGAACCTGGGAGGCAGAGGTTGCAATGAGTAGAGATCGCACTGCTGTACTCCAGGATGGGTTACAGGGTGAAGACTCTGTCTCAAGAAAATAAAGACAAATCTAATTTAAATGTGCCATCTCTTTCTTGATGAGACCATGAAAGTACTAAGGAATTATTGTTAATTTTGTGAGATATGATGAAAGATGGTCATATCTCAAGTATAATGAATAAAACTCCCGTATGTCTAAAATATATACACACTAAAATACTTGTAGGAAAAATGACCTAATTTCTGAAATATACATACATATACATAAAAACATGGGGTGAGAGGAATAAATTTGGCAAACTATTGATCATGATTGAAATTGTGTGATGAGTACATGGTAGTCATCATATGTTTCTCTCCATTTTGTGGAATAATTGAAGGCTTCCATAATAAAAAGTTTGAAAAAATTTTTAAGCTATTGCTACGTTCAATCCCTTTAATAAGTTTTTTAAATTATGATCTCTAGTTCAGTAACTCTGTCATGAATACAAATAGAACAGCCAATTCTAAGGTAAGCAGATTTTCTCTTTTGTCCATTCTGTACCCCTGATCTGAATAATGCTCTCCCCATTCCAGATGAAAACTTCTTTGTGCATGATTCCAAACTTCATCTTCATTTGTTTCAGGGAAGCTGAAAGATGCGTATGTGACCTTCGTTCCAGATTAAAAAGGAAATATTCTTAGTAGTTTCAGTTAGACTTTTCTGGAAACACGGATGACTATTCTGGAAATTATACTCTTTTGCTATATTTATACCATCTTGAAAAGAGTGTTATCAAGTTGTCTCCATTAAGCAGCAAGAGAAGAATCATTCTGCTCAACAAGGGATTTGCTCTTGTTAGACTAATGATTGGGTACATGTCCTTAGCAGCTCACTTAATTAACTTGCTCTAATGACCTTCAAATTAGAGACATAACACTGTTGACAGTAGTCAAGATATGATGATCCAATTATTGACAATTATATACTTGATAAGTAGTCAGGATATGATGCCTGTTACAATGACAATTTAAAAAAAAAGTAAAAGTTTTATCTGCATAATAGAAAAGTTTTTTTAAATTATTTGTTCAGTTAACTAGAATTTCAAAATATTTTCCAGTATTTATTAATGTGTTATCATCATTACATTGTACCCACAAACTTAAATTGTCAGGGAAAGGAAGAATATTCGAAAAGATATAGCATTGGAAATGGAAGGTTTAAAACTTTCTTAAGTCATTAAAATATTAAGTCACTAATGATTTTAGTACGACATTTTACATATGCTGAAAAATATGTGCACATTCTGAAAAAGTTCAGCAAACTAATTTCTATATATTTTATGTAACATTCGTTTTTCGAATTCAATCACATATAAATGTTTTCCCAAAAGATTATTTTCTTCACTTCTCTGTAGTTTAAATAATTTCAAGGAAAAAAAAATGAACATTCTGCTGGAATTCCGTGTGATTAATTATATGCTATCTAGGTCAATTTAATGTGTGCTCATTCATTTAAATCAGGTTTTTAAAATCTCACCACAATGTACAGTCTGAGGAGGATTCTTTGTTGTTGTGGGCATCTATAGAGTACTGTGCATTACAGGATGTTTAGCAAGATCCCTGGTATCTACCCATTAGATACCAGTAGCACCCCCACCCTCAAGCTGTGACAATAAAAAGTGTCTCTGAACATTGCCAGAGGCCTCCCTGGGGACAACATCAACTCCAGTGAGAACCTGTGTTTTAAAGCAATGAGTTCTGCATTACATCTGCCTAAATTTTAATTACTTTTCAAAAGATTACAGCTCAAATGATGGGAAGAGACAAAAAATAAAAATAAATGAAAGATTTTTAAAAAGGCATTGTGATAAGAGATTGCTTTTCCACTTGACACTTTAAATATTTTTAAAAACATGTGGTCAATATGAAGACATGTAAGAGAGTGCCACAGTGAACTGATATCTAAAAACTCAAGTTGCTTGTAAGGCTTAGATATGGTAGGATATCAAATAGCATATGTTCCTCAAACTGATTTTGATAGGTGCATCTAATGCAGTTCATAAATGAGAAAGAATGAATTCTAAACCTCCATACATATAAACCAAAATTAGTTACACATACATACACACAGATACACAGACATTGATGCGAGTAAATACTTTACTTTTAAATTACTTGGCAGGTCACCTATTTCAGTCACATTCTTTTTTTTTCCCATCAAATGTTCATGTTAAATCTGGTTGTCTGAAGACCTAATTGGGTTTATACTTTTACACTTACAAATCTTACTAGTAATATGTTCAATTCATTAATTTAGCTTTCAAGAACCCTTATACTAAGTATCCTCAGCATTTATATCCAAAGATGATGTAACACTACTTTGAATTTAGTGTAATATCTCAGCATTGATCTCTGGTTGCTTTCTTTCATTTCTTCAAGTGCATAGTTAGTCCCACTGGATCAACAGGTCTTGTCTACTATTAAGTATTATGTCTGCAATTTAAAGGTCATCAAAGCAAACTACTTAAATGATTTTCCAAGGACATATATCCAATTATGCATCCATTGTAAGAGACTCTTTTATTGGACATAACTCATTGGTTAGCATTGTCCACTCTATACAGAACAGAATTGGTAATTTGTTTAGTAAACCTAGATAAATATTTGAAAACTTGTATCAAGCTTTCCTCTGTTTTGTGGTCATTTTAGTAGCTCTATCAAAAGCTGTGAGTATTATTTTTCTCAATCACTGGTGAAAATATGAGAAAAATAGAATAAGCATGTACATTTCTGGCATATTGGCAATTCTGCAATTATTATAATGGACAATGCACCAAGAACATTAGAGACAGAATGGATTTTAACTAAAAATTTTCTCTAGATTCTTATGCATACTTGGCCCTATATAAATCATTTTTGGAAGATTCAAAACAAGTGTAGAATAAGATTATCCTGAAGAGCTATAATTTTTGTTGGGTTTAAGATCTATTTTTCCCTGTTAACATGATAACTTCCAATTTTGTAATCAAATATAGTTATAACATTTATAAATTACAACATTGTAGAATTAAATTGCATATTTTCATAAGAAAATAGAATCATGTAAAATGATTTCTAAAGCAGCAACTTTCGTTTAACTCCCAGAGTAAAAAATTGTCAATTCTTGCCGTGCAACAACTTAATAGAAAGAAAACGTGCTAACTATGAGCTTTTGTGGAGGTGCTGGGTGCTGGCACTAAAGATCTTCTTTATATATGGAAGTAAGATGAAAGTTTTTAGTGTGTGAACCCTGTACTATGGAATTTTAAATGGTTTGTTAGTATCCAAAAAAGCATCATTTTGTAAAGTGAAAGAAATACCTTAGAGAAAAATGACGTACTGGAAAGAACAAGTTGATAAATTTCATAAAATTTCAACAGTCAGTGTAAGCTCTGGATTTTCTCTTTTTGTATATATTTCATATTTATTTGCCATGTCAAAAATCTGAAAATCAGTCACCACAACCTCCCTTTAACAGGCCTTTCCACTGCACTGACACCTGCTCTCACCTTTATAAAACAGCCCACTCTCTCAGGCAGTTTTTGCCCTGATGCAGGCTGCAGTGACCTTTCTATGACTGAGTCACAAATCCCTAAACACAGAGGATGAAATCACCAATGATGCCTTACATATGGTGGTGTGAATGCCTACAATAATTGCTCTGTAATTACAGGGTAATTATTGACCATTTAAGTACATTTAAGAAGAGGGTGAGTAATATGTAATCAAAGACTAATTATCTGATTATTTCTGTCTTTTAAACTGCAGGCTTACAAGATATAAAAATTGCAAGTAACATGGTGATTAGTCATTGAACTACATAGTAACTTGCAGTGTAATTACGAAGTAATCTGTAGAAAATGTATTTGTATTGTGATACAGCAGAGTAGCTATATTGTAATACACAATCTATGAAGTGATAACAAAAAAATTATCAAGACATTATGCTAATAGAACAAAAATATTACGTGATTAATTAAAGAAACATATGAATGGGATATATATTTTGCAAGACAGGTAACATACTTTAAATTAGAATGCTATCATTTGTCAACCCCACTGAGTCAATGTCTCCAGGCAATGAATTTCAATGGCTGCTCACAACTCTAAGGGAAGAGACCTGGACAGACAACAAACAGCAACTCTNTTAACAGTTCTTATAAAATTTTCTTGCATATTTCTTTAAAATTTACTGTGATATGGCAAATAAGTTGGTCAGGGACAGAAAAAAAGAAGGTCAAAAAAGATGGAGTTCAGAAATTAGTGCATTGTACGAAGATTCAGTGGTTAAACCCAATAAAGAGGGTGGTTTAACTTCATTAGCAATTACTGGGACCCAAGTTGGAGTAATTTACAAACCCTCAACAACAAAGTAACATGAGAAGTATATAGATAACTACAATGATTCTGAAACACACTAAACATATTTACCTAAAATATTTTCAAAGCTTCTACTTTAAATTAGAAAGGAAGTAATAAAGAAGTTTCTCCTAAAAATTTATTTGATGTAGGCTGAATGTAGAAATACAGAAATTGTCGAGTTTTGAAGATGGGCAAGAAGAGAAGTGTTTGGAGAAACCACAGTTTAACATGCGTTTGTTGTAAAAATTGAAAATCAACTACTTTGTTGAGTAATGATGCTAAAAGTGAGTAATCTTTAAAGTCTATTTAAGAAAATAACTACTGTTTTCCTTGGTAACATGATTGAAAACATTAATATGAGCCCTGAAATAAAGATCATGCTATTTCATCATGAAGTAATTATAATATTTTGTACATAAGATACAAAACTCTAAAATGAAACAATGGATTCTACATGAAAAATATATCCAAAATATCTTTGAGCAATAAAAATCCTTTACCTAAGGAATATGAATGATTTGACCACATGTAAAACAATGATAATATTATCAAAACAAAACTTGATGACTTTCAAATTCTGTTTCTTTGACGTAGTTTTAATATTATTATTCTTTAGTGATTTTCTATTTTCTCCAAGAGGTCCAAGAAACAAAATACACATATGAGTATTGTTGCATGGTTTACTTTGGATTAATTGTCAATTTACATTGTTTGCCTGGTATGTTCCTTTTCTATGGAATTCTACACTATAATAAGGCATGAAATACTCACAAATATTCTCTTGTCCAATTGGTTAGATAAAAATACATAGTCCAGTGAAATGCTATTAGTAATAAGTTATGAACTTGTTAATCTTTTGACCTGAGCAGCTACTCATAAAGTGAAATCAAAATGGACTGAAGTAGATTTATTTGATGAGGATCGATTAACTCATGTATCATTACTGAAGTATTTCCTTTGATTGAGAGCTCATGAAAGGTCTCTGCTTTATATCAAAATGTCAATAATGCTTCTATGATGGAAATGCCATTTTATTAAGGCTATATTTTTTAAAGTAATAACTTAAATTTATAATTTCTTTTCAAAAAATAATTTTTTACAATCCTAATTCAATAAAATCATATACACTATTTTGCAAAGCATACAAAAAGGGAAAATAATGAAAAAATATCATGTTTTGAGTTATGTCTTTGGTCATCCTGAGAAAAGGAGTTAATAAGTAATTAACAAAGCTTGTCATTCTTATATACCATAACACATCTCAAACTGCCTTTCTCTTGATCTCTTTTCAGAAAAACCCCTCTATAGAGGTTTGATTGACATGCAGTTTTACATGCCTCCCTTGATTTCTTCTTAACTTATATAACCTTTAATTTAAAATTTATATCTCCTTTATAAAGAGATGAGACTTAAAAATTGGATCACATACATTAAACATGAAACAATGTTTTAAATGACGTTATCATACAATATTGGGATTCCCATGAAAACATTGATGAGATCAAGCTACCCACTGTATTGAGCTCCTGAGGAGATATGTACCATATACAAGATATAGCAAGGAGGCTCAAACTGACTTCTTGACAATGTCATCAAAAATAATATATGTAATTTACAATTAGACTAAATTTTTCCTTTGTCTTTCATTCCTCCCACTAATTCATTGTTCATGTATAGGACGCCATTTCCTATAAGATAAGAATGCTAGCAGAAAATGTCATGAATGAATACAGTCCATTTTATCTAGGCTATTTTCCTTACAAAATGACTATGTTCATAGACTGGAAAACAAAGATGCCAAGATAGTAATTTCAAAAAATAAAGGTAATAAAATACTCACCAAAATGACAGCAGATTTTTTTTGAGAAATCAACAAGATGATTCTATGTGGAAAGAGAAAGAACCCAGAAGAGCCAAAAGGTTTTGAAAAGGATGAAAAAAATTAGAAAAGTTAAACACTAGCTGATTTAGAAAGAAGCTATAGGAATCAAGACTGTGGTATTGGTATAAGAATAGGCATATAAAGCAATGAAAAAATTAAAGAAAAAAGCCCTTATATTTGTGGTCAATAGACTTTTGAAAAGGGCATCAAACAATTCAATAGACGAAAGAACAGAACTTTTATTATGCTAGTGAGATAATTAGATATCCACATGCAAAGAAAAATGAAGTTAGACCTTCCCTTTAATTCACATACAAAAATTACCTTGCAATGAATCCTACAACCAAATAAATGGATTAACACTGTAGTACTTTTAGAATAAAATATAGGAGAAATTCTTCATGACCTTCGGATTAGACAAAATGTTGTTCGATATAACACCAAAAGAACAGTTCAGAAAAATAAATTTCACAAGGAACAACATGTAGGTCATAAGACCTTAAAAAAAAAAAAAAGGCAAAATGTAGCTGCAAAGCCAACCATATCAATAATTTCATAAATACAAATGGATTAACACATGAATCAAATGGCAGATATTGTGAGCCAGAATATAAAACAATATCTAACTATATATACTGTCTACAAGAAGCATGCTTTAGAACCAAATATACATATATGGGTTAAATGCAAAATATTGAAAAATTGCTATACTACATAGAAAGCAAAAATAAGAGCTGCAGATTTATTAATAAATGAGAAAATAAAATTTAAGTAAAAAATAGTGTTAGAGATGCACAATTATGTTTCATATAAAACAGTGAATGTATAAGGAATATATAATAAATGTATATACATATAACAATAAATCACCAAAATGCATGAAGTGAAAAGTGACAAACGATATGAAAGATAGATAATTTAACACTATATGCAGATGTTTAAATGGGATTCTCTTAATATTTGGTAAGACAGTTGGAAAATCAGTAGATATAGGTCCTAAACAACATTATCAAGCAAATAGATTAGACTGACATAGAACACTTTACCTACCAACAAGAGCTACATGTTCTTTTAGAGTGTCCATGGAATATTACCCAGGAAATACAACATATTTGGCAATTTAAATTGTAAGTGAAGGTCTTTCCCTGGCAAAGTCAGTCTATAAATTATTCTGCAAATGTGCAGATACCATTGCAAGAATAAAAGGATCACAAAGAATAAGGGTTACATGACACTACCAAAGGAAACTAATAAAATTCCCACAATCAAATCTAAAGAAATGAAGGTCTATAGAGTGCACTGGTGTAATCTCACTGCAACTTCTGCCTCCCATGTTGAAGCAATCCTCCTGCCTCAGCCTCCAGAGTAACTGGGATTATAGGCACATGCCACCACGCCCAGCTAATTTTTGTGTTTTTAGTAGAGACAGGGTTTCACCATGTAGGCCAGGCTGACCTCGAACTTTTGACCTTGTGTTCTACATACCTCTGCCTCCCAAATTGATGGGATTATAGGCATGATCCATCACACCCAGCCCATTTTTTAAAGATAAATGATACTGATAAATTCTTATCTATAGATACACTAAGGATAAAAGGGAGAAGGCTCAAATAAAATCAGAAATAAAACAGAAGTCAATACAACCAATGCCACAGAAATAAAAACAATGAAAAGAACTACTATGAACAATTATATGCTAAGAAATTGGACAATCAAGAAATGAATAAGTTCATAGAAATATACAATCTACTAAGAAAAAGAAGAAATAGAAACCCATTAGAGATCAATAATGAATAAAGAGTTTCAATCAGCAATGAAACCTACCAATAAAGAACATTCCAGGACCAGACGGCTTAACAAGTCGATTCTACCAAACATTTGAAAAAGAATTAATACCAATCCTTTTCAAAGTCTTCCAAAAACATAGAAGGGATAAGGAATATTTCCAAACTCATAATATGAGGTCAGCATCACCTTGATAACTAAGTCAGTGACACTATAAGAAAATCATATCCCTGATGAACATTAATGCAATAGCCCATATTAACCTGGACACAAAAATCATCAATAAAATATTTAGCAAATCAAATTCAACAGCATATTAAAACAGTTCTGCACCATAACCAAGCGAGGTTTATCTCTGGGATGCAAGGACAGTTCAACACATGCAAATCAATCAATAATAGTAAACATGACATTAGCAAAAAAATGAAGGACAGTAACCACACAATAAACTCAAAATGTCAAATGCTGGAAAAGCATTTGACAAAATTCAACACTCTTTCATGATAAAAACCCTCAACAAATTAGCTATATATTAGATATAGAAGGAAGCTGTCTCAACACAATAATGGTCACATAGCAAAATCTTATAATGAAAATCATACTCAAAAGAGAAATGCTGAAAGCTTTTCCTCTAAGATATGAAAGAAGGCAGGGATGCTCATTATCACCACCTCCATTCAGGATAGCACTGGAAGTTCCAGCAAGAGCAATTAAGAAAGAAACAAAAAACAACCAGGCATCCAAATTAGATAAGAAGAAGTAAAATGATCTGTTTGCTGATGACAGCATATTCTATCAAGTAAATGGTAAAAATTTTCAAAACAGAGGAAATTAAAAATCAAAATGAATAAAGTTACAAGATATGTAGTAAACACAGAAAAAGCAATTGCATTTCTATCCATCAACTACAAAATATCCAAAAATGAAATTAGAAAAAAGTCCCATTTACAGTGTCACCAAAAAGAAAAATAAACCTAAGAATAAGTATAACCAAGAAGGTGAAAGACTAGCTTCTTTCACATTCTTCTTATAAAAGGAATTAAACAAGACACAATCAAATGTATACTAATCCTTGAATATGGATTGGAAAATTTGATATTATTAAAATATTCATACTAGCTAAAATTGATTTATATATTTAGTGCAATTCCTATCAAAATATCAAAGAGATTTTATACGGAAATGAAAACTAATTCTAAAATTTATACAGAACCACAAAAGACCACAAATAGCCATACCAATTTTGAACAAAGCTGAAGGCATCACACTTTCTAGAGTAACCAAAATCGTCTAGTATTGAAATAAAGACATATCTATAGACCAATGGAACACAATAGAAAGCCCAGAAATGAATCTACAAATATATGGTCAACTGATCTTTGATGAAGATGCCAAGAATACACAACAGAGAAAAGAGAGTAACTTCAATAAATGGTGTTGGTAAAATTAGATATCCCCCTCCAAAAGAATGAAATCAGACACTTATCCCATAGACAAAAATTAATTCAAAATGGAGTAAAGACTTAAATGAACAATCTGAAACAACAACAAAAACTTTCCGAAGAAAACATAGGTAAAAGCTTTGTTAACATTGGTCTTGATAAAAGCACAGGCAACAAAAACAAAAATAAGTAAGTGGGACTACCTCAAACTAAAAAGCTTCTACACAACGAAGAAACAATCAACAAAATGCAATGGTATCTATGGAGTGGGAGAAAACTTTTGCAAAACCACATATTTGAAAAGTGGTTAATTGCCAAAATATATAAGGAACTCCTGCACCTCAATAGCAAAACAAAACAAAACAAACAAAAAAACAACAAAATAACCCAGTTACAAAATGGGGAAAGGACTTGAACTGACGTTTTCCCAAAGAATATACAATAATGCTTAACAGGCATATAGAAAGTTGCTCAGTATTTCTAACCCTCAAATAAACGCAAATCAAAACCACAATGAGACACCACCTTAGACCTGTCAGGATGGCTATGATGAAAAACCATAGGATAACAAGTGTTGGTAAGGTTTTAGAGAAATTGGAATGGTTGTATACCTTTGAAAAGAATGAAAATGTTGCAGCCAATAATGATAAAATAGTAAAGAGATTCAAAAAAAAATTGAACTACCATATGTTCCCATGATCCCACTTTTGAATACATATCTAAAATAATGAAAATCTGGGTGTCAAAGAGTTATCTTCACACCATGTTTATTGGAGCATTATTCACAATAACCAAGACATGAAAACAATCCAAATCTTTATCAACAGATGAATAGATAAAGAAAACGTGGCACTTTATGCATTGAATGTCATTCTGGCTTTAAAAATATGGAAATTCTAGCATTTATGACAACATGGATGGACCTGGACGTTATGCTAAGTGAAATAAGCCAGTCACAGAAGGACACACACTGCATGATTCCTCTTACAAGATGCATCTAAAACAGTCACATGTATAGAAATAGACAATATAATGATAGTTACCAAGCAATGGTGGGTATGGGATATAGGGAGTTGTTGCTTAACGAACATGAAGTTAGTTATACAAAATAAGTAATCCATTTTGTAACTGGACCAATTACAAACCTGACCACTATGGTACTCACAGGTAATAATAAGAAAATCACAGTTAAAAATTGAGTAGATCTCCTCTCAAGTGTTCTTACTCCAAAACAAAAACAAAACAAAGTAGTGAGAATGTATACATATGTCTAAACTCATCAAACTTCATTAATTATGTGTGGTTTATTTTTTTAATATACCAATTATTCCTCAAAGCTGGAGAAAAATAATGAACCAAATCCCACACTGTCATGTTTTCCTTGCACTAATACACGAAATAAGATATATGAAATATTGGTGTATAGGAATACTTGTGATTTTTGCACATTGATTTTGTATCCTGAGACTTTGCTGAAGTTGCTTATCAGCTTAAGGAGATTTCAGGCTGAGATGATGGGGTCTTCTAAATATACAATCATATCATCTACAAATAGAGACAATTTGACTTTCTCTTTTCCTAGTTGAATACACTTTATTTCTTTTTCTTGCCTGATTGCCCTGGCCAGAACTTCCAATACTATGTTGAATAGGAATGGTGAGACAGGGCACCCTTGTCTTGTGCCAGTTTTCAAAGAGAAAACTTCCAGTTTTTGTCCATTCAGTATGATATTGGCTGTGGGTTGGGCATAAATAGCTTTTATTGTTTTGAGATATGTTCCATTGGTACCTACTTTATTAAGAGTTTTTAGTATAAAGGGCTGTTGAATTTTGTTGAAGGCCTTCTCTGCATCTATTGAGATAATCATGTGGTTTTTGCTTTGGTTGTGTTTACGTGCTGTATTATGTTTATAGATTCGCATATATTGAACCAGCTTGCATGCCAGGGAGGAAGCCGACTTGATCGTGATGAATAAGTTTTTTAATGTGCTGTTGGATTCGGTTTGCCAGTATTTTATTTAAGATTTTCCCACCAATGTTCGTCACGGATATTGGCCTGAAATTTTCTTTTTTAGTGGTGTCTCTGCCAGGTTTTGGTATCAGGATGATGCTGGTCTCATAAAATGTGTTAGGGAGGATTCCCTCTTTTTGTATTGTTTGGATCAATTTCAAAAGAAATGGTACCAGCTCCTCTTTGTATGTTTGGTAGAATTTGGCTGTGAACCCGGCTAGTCCTGGAATTTTTTTCGGTTGGTAGGCTATTAATTGCTGCCCCAACTTCAGACCTTGTTATTGGTCTATTCAGGGATTCAACTTCTTACTGGTTTAGTCTTGGGAGAGTACATGTGTCCAGGAATTTATCCATTTCTTCTGGATTATCTGGTTTATGTGCGTAGAGGTGTTTTTAGTAATCTCTGATGGTAGTTTATATTTCTGTAGAATAGTTGGTGATATTCCCTTTATCATTATTTATTGCATCTATTCCATTCTTCTCTCTTTTCTTTTTTATTAGTCTGGCTAGCAGTCTATCTACTTTACTGATCTTTTAAAAAAAACCCAGCTCCTGGATTCATTGATTGTTTGAAGGATTTTTTGTGTCTATCTCCTTCAGTTCTGCTCTGATCTTAGTTATTTATTGTCTTCTGCTAGCTTTTGAATTTGTTTGATCATGCTTCTCTAATTCTTTTAATTTTGATATTAGGGTGTTTCCTTGCTTCTCATGTGGGCATTTAGTGCTATAAATTTCCCTCTAGACACTACTTTAAATGTGTCCTGGTACGTTGTTTCTTCCACCAACAGCAGACAAACAGAGATCCAAATCATGAAGGAACTCCCATTCACAATTGCAACAAAGAGAATAAAATACCTAGGAATACAACTAACAAGGGATGTGAAGGACCTTTACAAAGAGAACTACAAACTAATGCTCAAGGAAATAAGAGAGGACCAATATAGATAGAAAAACATTTCATGCTCATGGTTAGGAAGAATCAGTATTGTGAAAATGGCCATACTGTCCAAAGAAATATATAGATTCAAAGCTATCCCCATCAAACTACCACTGACCTGCTTCACAGAACTGGCAAAAACAAACTTAAACTTCATATGGAAACAAAAAGACCTGCACAGCCAAGAAAATCCTTAGCAAAACAAACAAACAAACAGGGCTGGAGACATCACACTACCTGACTTCAAACTATACTACAAGGCTACAGTAACCAAAACAGCATGGTACTGGTACCAAAACAGAGATACAGACCAACGGAACAGATCAGAGGCCTTGAAAGTAATGCCACACATCTATGGCCATCTAATCTTTGACAAACCTGACAAAAACAGGCAACGGGGAAAGGATTCCTTGTTTAATAATTGGTGTTGAGAAAACTGGCTAGCCACATGTGGAAAGCTGAAACTGGATTCCTTCCATAAACCTTATACAAAAATTAACTCCAGATGGATTAAAGATTTAAACATAAGACCTAACAACATAAAAACCCTAGAAGAAAACATAGGCAATACCATTCAGGCCATAGGCACAGGCAAAGACTTCATGACTAAAACACCAGAAGCAATGGCAACAAAAGTCAAAATAGACAAACGGGATCTAATTAAACTTAAGAGCTTGTGTACAGCAAAAGAAACTATCATTACAGTGAACCAGCAACCAACAGAATGGGAAAAAGCCTTGCAGTCAACCCCCCTGACAAAGGGCTAATATCCAGAATCTACAAAGAACTTAAACAAATTTACAAGAAAATAACAAGCCCATCAAAAAGTGGGCAAAGGGTATGAACAGACACTTTTCAAAAGAAGACATTTATGCAGCCAATGAACATATGAAAAAATTCTCATAATCACTGTTCCTTAGAGAAATGCAAATCAAAACCACATTGAGATATTATCTCACACCAGTTAGAATGATGATCATTAAAAAAATCTGGAGACAATAGATGCTGGAGAGGATGTGGAGAAATAGGAATGCTTTTACACTGTTTGTAGGAGTGTAAATTAGTTCAACCATTGTGGAAGACAGTGTGGTAATTCCCCAAGGATCTAGAAACAGAAATTCCATTTGACCCAGCAATCCCATTACTGGATACGTACCCAAAGCATTATAAATCATTCTATTATAAAGACACATGCACACATATGTTCAGTGCAGCACTGTTTACAATAGCAAAGACCTGGAAGCAACCCAAATGTCCATCAGTGACAGACAGGACAAAGAAAATGTGGCACATACGCACCATGGAATACTATGCAGCCATAAAAAACAATGAGTTTGTGTCTTTTGCAGCACTGTATACCATAACAAAGACTTGCAACCAACACAAATGTCCATCAATGATAGACTGGATAAAGAAAATGTGGCACTCATATACCATGGAATACTTTGCAGCCATAAAAAAGGATGAGTTCATGTCCTTTGCAGGGACTTGGATGAAGCTGAAAACCATCATTCTTAGCAAACTAACACAAGAACAGAAAACCAAACACCTGTTTCTCACTCATAGGTGGCATGTTCTCACTCATAAGTGGGTGTTGAACAATGACAACACATGCACACAGGGAGGGGAACATCACACACAGGGGTCTGTTGGGGGATGGGGATCTAGGGGAGTGATAGTAGAGGGCGGGGGGATTGGGGAGGGATAAGATTAGGAGAAATACCTAATGTAGATGATGCAGGGATGGATGCAGTAGACCACCATGGCATGTGTATACCTATGTAACAATCCTGCATGATCTGCACATGTACCCCAAAACTTAAAGTATAATAAAAAAGATACATGAAGTATTGTAAAGATTAATAAAGCTTAATAAATAAGGCAAAAATAAAATAAAATTCATAGAGGTAGTTGTATAACTTTATACATTTACTAAAAATTGGTCAGGAGATCGAGACCATACTGGCTAACAAGGTGAAACCCCATCTCTACTAAAAATACAAAAAACTAGCTAGGCATGGTAGCATGCACCTGTAGTCTTAGCTACTCGGGAGGCTGAGGCAGGAGAACTGCTTGAACCTGGGGAGTGGAAGTTGCAGTGAGCCAAGATTACACCATTGCACTCCAGCCTAGGCGACAGAGTAAGACCCCATCTCACAAAAAAAAAAAAAAAAAAAAAAAAAAAAAAAACCCAAAAAAAAAAAAAAAAAAAAAAAAAAAAAAAAAAAATCATTGAATTTCACCCCTATAATGGGTTAATCACGTGGTATGAAATGCTATTTCCTAGCTTGGTTTTAAAAATACAATGCTGAGATATGAAACTTTATCTGGTAACATAGGACTTTTTCTGCAAGGTTTTTAAAAAATCTCATTTGTAATTTAAAAAACTTACATAATATACAGTCTTCTTGATAGCCATGTTAACTCAGTAATGAAAAGCAGTCCTAGAATTGCTTCTCAATTCCTCAGAAAGCACACTATAAAGGTTTACTCTTAGTACATGTCCTTTGTTCAGCTTCACCCTGTTGAGTTGCTTTAACTCTTAATCAAAATCCAGAGGTGTATATTTTATCATGAACTAAATGTTCATAGTATGTGGATTGACTTGCAGGGCTAACCACTTCAGGGCGTAATACTCAGGTTTATTACTGATGACAATATTACCTTTTTAGTACTTCATAATTTGAAAAATAATTTTAATTAACCTCCTGTAGCATGAATTTTCATGTGATATGCAGAAAAAAACGTAATTGAGCATGATTATCTCATTTATATACTACCCATTTGTGGACTTACCACATCGTTTACTTAAAATTTCACTTAAGTAAAAAATTGTTAACATGCACAGACTCTGTACTTGGTCTTCCAAGGAAGAAGCCAATGATATCACGCCAGAGACAATAGAATCATTTAATAAAAGAACATTCCCATACATCATTTTGGAGGGTATAATATTTGTTATTAACTTTGCAGTTGTTGCCATAATACTATCAGCAAACATATGACATATTTACTGTAAAGATGTAATTTTAATGATGCTTTAGAAGTGCTGGTCTCTTCTTTGCCTTTGGCAAAAATAATAATAATTTATATTGTAAACATTGTACTACAATTGTTCTGACATAACTCAATTGGTTTACCAGAGAGGTTATTGTGCTTTGTTTGAAAATTAAACAAAAGTTCATGCCCCAAAATTGGCAGAGATGTCTAACCTAAAAAGCTCTGGGGTAAGTTAAAAAATCACCAATCCAATAAAATCTCATTTGAAAAGTCTTTTATCTTCATAATTCCTATCGTACTTTTCTGTTTTGACGGCTTGTGCAAAGCCATCACACTTACTAATTTGTTTATCTGAGAATATACAGATTTACCTTCTACATTTGTAATATAGTTTCCCATTTGAGTTACAAATTTATGGGTGGTTTTATTTGATCATTACTTTCGTATCGCAGTGATTTATTTTGAGCTTTTGCTTCATTTTCTACGAACTGTGGAAAGAACTCAATAGTAACAATTCCAACTACATGTTTAAAACACACTTGCAGTAACAGGCAAATGATATGAACTCATTAGCTGAGGTGAAATGTAGCCTGTTAGCTGAACATGTTCTGAGACAAACTGATCAAGACTCTCTTCTTTTCAGCCTTGATAGAACCTTTCAAATTCAATGATTTACAGTATGATAGAATATCTATAAAAATGGTAATCTTCTTTCTCAAATGTATTCAATGTATATGAACACAACTACTTCACTGTGATTGCCTCTGAAGCCACCAAACTCCTTCATGACATTTTTGATAGACCACAATGATCCAGCAGTAGTAGGTAGCTGACACTTTGAGAAACACTGCATTAAGTGTGTTGTCTCCTTTTTTTTTTCCTAGGCACACTCATATGACACGTGATGCCATGTGCAAAGATCTGTGAGATTCCTTCACCTGTGGGAGCAGAGAAAAACCCGAGCAAGTGGCAGCTGTACTATTATGGTTATAATAATGATTCTACACTAATAAAAATGAAAATAAAAATCATTTACAAACATTAGATCAGCTATCAATATCACTTCACTTGTGAGCACACTGAAGTGCTTCTAAATGGCATGAAAATATTCAGCAAGGCCAAAGAACCAAAAGGAAAAAGTGATTCTGTAGTCAATATAGCCTGCTGTCATGTAACACAGCAAATGCAACAGGAACGAACTGAGCCCACTGACGATAAGCAAGTCATAAACAGATAAAATATTACTGAGATGCCACCACAAGTACATGCCCATCTAACAGTAAATTTCTGTGTTTATATTAGGTCACATATGTATGTCATATTTAGAAACAATAGACTGATAATTATTTGTAGAGAGCTACATGGAAGCAACCTAATCCAAAACCTTCCCAAAGCACATCATGACTAATTCACTATGTCCTAAACTAATTTGCTGTACATTCTGTAAGCTTTTCTAAGCAATCACATCCACATCAATCTACTTAATTTTTATTGCCGACACTCTTTCTTCCACTTTCCAGACCTGTATTCCCACTTTGACATCAGTAAGTCACAGAATGTTGTAAAGTAACGACACTTTAATAGAGATTTCAATTTCAACACCAAATCCATTACCAGAATGGTCTCTTTTGTTCTTAGCATATTTAGATTTCTAATAGTTGTATCCAAATTATCCTATGCAATTTCAGTGCATATTATTTCACAGCACTGCGACTGTGCTAGGCTCCACACTTGGTATTGGCCTCCCTATCTTCATTTTTATTGAATTTAAATAGATTTTTTGTCTACAGTCAGGGTATTCTTCTTAAAACACCATTCCTTTTAAATAATCAATTGCTTTTACAAAATTCTACAATGGTTCCTCAGGGGCCATTCTTTACCTCCATGGTCTTTTAAAATAAATTAATATAACTATTTATTATCGTTATCATTATTATTATTTGTAGAAAGAAAGTCTTGCTAAGTTGCCAAGGCTGGTCTCAAAATTTTGGCCTCAAGGGATCATATCAACCTGCCTCATCTTTCAAAAGTGCTGGTGCAAGCCAGGTGCTCCCTGCTGCTTTTTCCCAAGTTTTAGGATCATCCCCTTCTCCTCCACATCTACTTATCTTGTCAAGCCACAGCAGTCACCTTCCCTAAACATGACTCGTACTACCCGTATTCTCTACTCCGTAGCATTACTCACATCATTCTTCTTGTCCAGGAAACCCTCACACACTCTATTTTCCTATTTAATACCTATACTCCCCTACATGATCCTAGAGGAGATGATTGTCTATATAGTTTCCCTAGTTTTGCATTTCACTACTTTGCCTGGTCACCTGAACCATCCTGTAGCTGCCACTCCCCAGCAGAGGCAAAAGAGTCAGACATTCAAACATGAATATAATATTACTGCTTTCTAGGGGTCCAAGCACAGAATTCAAGAGGTCTCTGATGTGAAGCGTTTCAAGTAGGAATATCTGCCTGAGACTTCAACCATGTGTCTCCTGTCCCAGCAGACTGCCACTTACTTAACAATTGCATCCACAGGACTTTTGGGGATTTTATGTTATTACCCAAAGAAAATGCCCTATCTCAAAGGCCACACTGCTCCCAAAACTGTATTTACAGAAGTACCAGGGAGTGTTGCTTCAGCTGACTTTGCTGTGATGACTTTGAAAAATGATGGGTTCATTGGGGCCAATTAAGGATTTTGAGATAAAGATATGGGTATGTCAGTGTCTGAGCTAGGTTGTAACACTCTGAGTTGTAACACGTCATTTTTCATTCTATCTCAAAACTATTAAAAATTTAAATAATTTATACACAATGATGAACAAGTGTCCACTTTATTAATACTACAGTATATGAAAAGGATATGTTTGTCAAGAAAGACCATGGCCTGGCACAGTGGCTCACACCTGTAATCCCAGCACTTTGGGAGATGGGAGGATGTCTTGAGGCCAGGAGTTTGAGACCAGCCTTGGCAAGATGGCAAGACACCATTTCTACAAAAAACAGAAAAATTAGCCAGGCATGGAGCCATGTGTCTGTGGTCCCAGCTACTAAGGAGGCTAAGGTGGAGGATCACCTGAGCTTGGGGAGGTCGAGATTGTAGTAAGCCATAACTGCACCACTGTACTCCAGCCTCGGCGACAGAGTGACACCCATCTCAAAAAGGAAAAAGAAAAAAAAAAAAGAAAGACCCAAATATAATAGAAGTTCTATCTGAAAGAATGAAAATAAAACACTGTTTGCATTTTGATATTGCCCCCTCAATACTAGCTGCATGAACTTGAGAAAATTAATCTCCCTGAACTTCACTTTTCTCTTTAGTGGAATGAGATAATAATAGTAACTTGCTCACAGTGATATACAAATAATTAAATTTAAAACGATTTGTAAAGAAACTAGTACAATGTTACTCTCACACATAGAAACTCAGTAAGTAATAGCCAGGAATTATGTTATGGCCACAAATTTAAAATTTAAGACATTCCTGGCTCAGGAGGTATTGATTGATTGTAATTCTTACAGAGAAAGCACCAAAAATCCTTTTCAGACACCTGCATACATCACAGGGACTTCAAAAAAAGCAGAATGATAATAAAATATAACAAGGGGCAGGTAGAGTATTTTTAAAATGAATTATATAATGTTCATTTAAGAATAAATTTGTAATAATGCATAGATGCACTAAAATTTCATTTTCTTGTATTATTAAACTATATTGCTATTAGTACCTGATTTTTATTCCCCTAGAATTCAGTGATTAATTCTGAGAATCCAAATCAGGAGATAATTGAAAATATGTCTTGGGTTATATAAGACAATCATTTGATATGTAAAAATCATATATATTTAGAAAACCTCAGCAGAGCTTCAGAATAAAGCTGTTGTGACTATTCTGCTTATAAGATAATAGAAGAAAGAAGCTCTCATTTTTTAAGGCCTTTAAAGCTGAACTAGATTCAGTTATTAGAAATATGAACTGATTAAACCATCTAATAAGAATTACACAGTGTAAATTTCTCTGGCACTTTGTTTGCAAATCCTTAGCAGAAGAGTAGTGGTTTGCATTAGACTTGAAGATGTTTTAATCAAAGGATACATTTCTAGTAGAACAAAATGAAAAAACATCAACTACAGTTTCATTCAAATAATGAAAAACTTGTGCTATAGAATTTTAAATCTCATTAAACTTAAATTACATATTAATTACATATTTGTAAATTCACTCATTTTTTATATAAAAATGTCAATAACATCTCCCTTTATTCTCACAGGTCTCTAACATTGCTGATACACAAGTCAAAATTCAGTGTCTAATGGAAAACAAATTAGGTTATTTTTCAAAGAAAAAATCTAAAGTATGTGTCACATTCATAATTACATGGAGAGTAAAAAATACTGGAGTCCGGATAATAGTAATGATAACAAAAACTTGACAGGTTGTTTTTTGACAGGAAGAGTCTTCTAGGACAGAGTGTTAAATTCCTTAGCAGTGTTGTTTTCTCTTTTATAGAAATCCATCTTTGCTTTCCAGGCTCATCACACTGTGTTTTTCCCCTGTAAATCAGTTCTTCCTCTATCTCTGCTTTCTAGGCTTTCTCCCAAATGTCAATTTTCCCCTTTATTCACTCCCACTTGTATTTTTACTGTCAGATGCTTCTTCATGTTGATGCCAAAATGTTTTTTTTTTAAACAGATTTTGAATATTCCCATTTTCTTTATACTTGCTGCTACGTCCTCTTTTCTATCACATCTTCTTCAATTTCCCTCTCTATGTTTTATCTCTTTGTCACTTTTTTCTAAAATTTTGTTTCATTTTTCTAGTCCTTTCTATGCATCCATGCTGTAACAACAATGAAGGCACACTGAAGAAAAGTTAGGCTAATGACTTGATACACAGCATATTTTCTCAGTTGCAAAAGACGACTTGGGGGAAAAATAATTAAGGGTGAGAGACTCCCACTGAAGTCTATATGATGAAAGTAACCTCAAATAAAATTAACTCTGAGTGTATTAGACCACGGTCCTGACTGAAATCAAACACGTAAGAAGCCAATGAAGGCTGTAAAATATTTTGGCAAAAGTATGGACGAAAAGAGGCTGGGAATCTTTCACACTTGTTATAAGTCACGGAGCCTCAACCGTCTGTAAGCAGAAAGTACACTGAGAAAACAGCTCTCAAAAATGACATGTATTACCAGACGCGTACATCAAATGAGGCCAAAGAGGATAATAAAACAGACTTGGGCAAAATAACTATGAAGAACAAGGGACAATGGAGCCCAGATTCAAGGGGTAATCAGCTTCCACCACTAATCTCAGAGTTGGAATCCTCACAATATCTGCTCAGCAGGATTTAAACATTGCTACAAACGGGGATCTTCTGGGCAATTCCCATTCTTCCATTTCTGGGAACCTTTACCTTTCTTAACTTGTTCCTGATCTGCTGTCATATACTGGGTGAGAAAGAGGGAAGAAAACTTATTATTTTTGACTCTAGGTCTCTACCTCCATAAAGGCCATATAAAGAACTAACGTAGATCACTTTTATCACCTCTTGAAGAAGAGACTATTATGACTAGGCCAGGGCATCTGGACTTTGACCAATCTGCACAGAATTGACAGGGACTTTTAAGGTTCACAACCTTGATCAGGGAATGAGTGTATTGGTGTTGTGGAGAGATTAAACTGAAAATTTTTGAAACGGGAGCTAACTGATAATCATTAGACATGTTCTCCAATCTCCAATATGCTGGTTATTCTTCTAATGGTTTGCCATATCTTCTCAGTTACACTGCAAACTTCTTTGGAGGAAATATTATTTATTATGGTACTTATGTAATTCATATCACCAAGGAAATTTACTTGCATATATAAGGAACCCAACCAATCTGAATTGAATTTTGTTTGAATTTATTGTTTTCTCAAATGACTGCCCAAATTTTTAAATGACTTCTAGTGAACAACTTCTTGACTTTGCCTGTCAAGCAACATGGAATCTGTCTTTAGTATGGAGACTCAAGTAGAAAAATCCTCACCACCATTACCTCTCCTCTTCTCTAGCATGACTGTAACTCAGGCCATTTCTGAAGCAATTGAGACTGAGTACATGCAGGGCTGACTTCCCAGGATGGAACTGGTGCAGTGCAGGGCTTAGCCTGCAGGAGTGCCTCCTCACAATTTAATGCTCAACTACTGCATTTGAAACATCTCTCTAGGGTTTTCTGGTGGAATTGGAAGATAAGATTGTGTTTTCCTACTACGGATCTGGAATTTCAGGCAGCAAATTGCCACTACATCAGGAGCTTCTGAGGCAAGCAGATCCAAAAGTGGAAAGAGAACTTGAATCCAGTTAATACTGATGGGACCCAGATAGAAAAGAATGGAGTTGAAGACCAAATGACCTGAAAGATGCAAGGAGCGATATGGCATTGATGATGTTAAGCTTCTAAATCCAGCCTGATACCAGAAACACTCCTAGACCAGTGAAATGAGTCAATATAGTTCATTTCAGTTTAAAGTTACACGACTGGGATTCTGGCCATTTGAATCCCAAGCAATTCTGATCAAAACATGTTTTCTTTCTGTACTTGGTCTAATATTTTTCCCAACTTTCCAAAAATATTCTTGAATATGTCTAAAACCACCATACTTTGCACAAAGTAGGCTCTTTCTTAGTTAACTAATATTCAAAGCAACCATTGAGCTTGCTGTAAATTCACTGCTCAATCCAGAATGATCAGTATGAAATTAAAATGTTGATATGGGTTTTAAAGGTCAAAATTCTTTTCTCTATTTCATTTGGGTTTTTCTGTACTTAATGGTACTCAGTGCTATGCCTCTGCTTTTGGCTAAATATTAATTACATATATCTCCACATTCTCAAAGAATCCAAATAAACCTGCCATGTTCTGTGCCACTGATAACTAATCTAATCACAATAAATCAGCTTTATTTTCAAATTTTTAATTTCTGTACATACCACATAAATGATAGTTACTTCTGGCTTTCAAATAGAAACGGTAAATGGAATAAAATGAAAATGTATGACAATTTTATTATGATAATATGACTAAAGTATTAAGATGAATTGTTCATCATTACTTAGCAAATTACAAGTTTCGTATGCAGAAAATAATACCTTACATATATAATGAATAATATTACACTTGGGCTAATATGGTTTTGTAAGTTAATTATAGACTACACAGCTGATTTAGTTTCATTTACCTAAGGAGCTGTTCTGACCCTGTTGCAGATTAATTACATCTTCAGAAATACACTCTCATTTATCATTGTCACTTTGAGCATTATAGCTCTTAGCAAGTGTGTAGAACTTTTTTTATGTTAAAAAAAATTCCTTAGCTGTGATACATTTTGCAAGTTTAGTCATTAAAAACACATGACAGCTAAAAGCAGGTAAGATTAAATTAGCTATGGAACATTAAGAAAGTTCATGTCCTAGAAATTAAATGACTGCAAAAAAATAAAAATTCTGTTAAAATCATTCATGTCAGACAGAGGCTTCAGCTACACCCTAGAGCATTTTTTAGAAGATCTCTTGCTTTGAAATATGTGTCTGAAAAATGTTTGGCATGTTATAAATTCCTCGGTACATGTTACACAGATTTTTACTATTCCCATTTCCTATAATTGTTAGAAATATTTAAAAGAATAACACGCTTATCTTTATCTATACCTAGAAAGTATTGTTAATTATGATGGGAAATTTATACTAACTTACTTTTACCTAATGATGGTCATGCTTTTAATTGTGAACATAAGAAAGAGCTAATGAAATTGGCCTGTAGCTTTGAATATCATAGAATATTTATTTATTTACATGTGAATGATCATTTAACATTTGTTTGAGAACTATATGTCAATATATGTGCAGAGTAGGCACACTTGAATAACCTACATTCCTTCACCTGGAGGAGCTCAGATTATAGGTGAAAACAGACCAACAGGTACAAATGAGAAACAATGTGTAAAATGTGATTAAGGTTACATAAAGATACGCAACGATTAATACGGAGTGACCAAAATGAGCGGGAAATCCAGTTTGGCATGTCAGAAAAGGCTTTTCGAGGGAAGAGAGGCTTCCACTGATTATTCAAAAATCAATAGAAGCTACTCTATAACTCCTGAATGAGGAAACGGCCTATGTAAAGAGGGAATTGGATGAAGGGTTGGGAATGGCCTGTTTCATCCAAATAGAATTGATGACCTGAGCAAAGGAACAGAGTAAAGTAAAAGCATCTTGAAAAATACAGGCAGTTTCTGGAGATCAGGTTGGAGATGAGGCAGGGCCAGAACATCATAGGAAGCGTCGAATTCAACTGCATGCAGCAACAGGGCCACTGGAGTCATGACCGGCTGTAGGGAGCATGGGTTTGGGAAATCGAGATTGAAAGCAGAGAAAACAATGAGGAGGCACGGTGACTGCAATGGTAAGAGGTAACTGGAGTCCCGGATACCCAGGGGACAACAAAAATAAAAACAGAAAAGATTTAGAGAAGACTGAACGATAAAATGAACAAGATTCCTTGGTCAATAGTGGGGATTTGTGAAATGCTAAGATGAGCTCTAGATGAGTGATCTAGGGCATGCTGTTTTCTGTACAGAGGATGGTTGAGCTCATGAGGAGGAGTGAAATAACCCATCGCAATGCAGAGAGGAAAGAGTAGAACAAAAAACAATCTTGGTGACCATCAGCAATTAAAGGACAAGTAAAGTTAGAAAATCTCTTGAAGGTGACATAACCTAGTAAGGTGGTCAGAAAATTATAAAACTTGAGAGAGTGTAAGGTCATGGAAGCTCGAGGAAGTAAGAAAAACATTTCAAAAAACAGAAGTCAACATTAAGTGCTGCCAAACACTCAGAAAGATGCTACTATTGGAGTGGTTAATGTGATTTCAAGGGTGACCAGCGCCAAAGAAGTTGTATGTGTGTGATAGGAATATGAGTAAGTTTGAGAAACCAGATTGCCCTGGTTCCACAAATGTGGAAAATGGTAATATAAAAGTAGCTGTTTTACCCCCAGAAATTACCTAGGAATAAATATTGTTTTTCAAAATTGATATATATTTTCTATTTTCACCAAATAACCTATACAAATAACCTATACAGTTATTTTCAAATATTCTATTTAATATTTTGTATTAGTTAGAATACTTGAAATACTACATTTACTATTCTTCAGAGATCATAAATTCTTGTTCAGTATTCAAAACCCACTAAACTTGGTTGAGCAATAAGGAAAATGCAGGGAACAATAACACTGAAAATGGTATTTAAGTCTGAACATTTAAAACAGAAAAGTCATCTGGTGAAAAGGAAAAACAATTAAAATCTCTAGCCATCAGTTGCTTAATGAACAAGCAATTTTTGAAAATGTATTAATAAAATTAAAACAGCAATTTTGTTTTATCCTGTGATTTAAAAATTCTAGTTTGGGGTTTTAAGTTTTGCAGATAAAAACAAATTAAACTATTGGTTATTACATTATGGATCTATTTTGAAAAAATCCTACTATTTTCAATTTGATGCTTAATGTATAACATCATTCATTAGAGATTAGGTTAATTATTTTTCTAAAAATACCTAATTACTAAAGAATTTGGTGTGAACTACTTAGTAAAAGAGAAACAGAATGTAATTGAAAGAAAATAGTTGAAATTACATTTGCAATGAAATTTTATTAGTAAAATAAACTGTGTTGAAGTAAAATTGTCAAATATTTGAGACAAAGAATCTTTTTGTGATTGGCAAGTTACTCATATAGTCTAAATCATTCTGGAGATAAATAACCTGTTTCAGAAGCCGATGTCCTACTAGAAAGCATCTTCCAAAAGGTATGAAGTTGATTTTCCAGGAAAACCATTACAGCAGTATAGCATTAATGTCATTATAAATTTCTTTGTGTCACAAAATAATAATTTAAAAAAATTGAGGAAGTTGTCTTTCTGTAATGGGTTTTGTAGTCTTCATTTTGTTGCTATGATCATCCGTAACTTGTCAATTTCTCAAATATAGAATCCAATCTCAACACCAAATAACAATGATTGTCATTAGCATGATGACAGAATTACGTGCAGACCAACAGAATATGATCAAAACAAATTTAAATTAGAGTAATACAAATGACAGCTGCTAAAAATTATATAACAGTTTTACTAAAGAGATAGATAACATAGAAATAAAAGAAAATGTGGTTAAAAAAATGACTGGTCATTTTCAAAGTCCAATTATATTAACCTCAGGACCAGACAAAAATTATTCCTTTTCTAATTAGTCTGTGAACATTGCTAAATTTCTATGGTTAACGTATTTCCTTGGTATTTTCACTAAATATATATATAAGAGAATGTGTAAGAAAGGGATGAAAATTGGAGAAATTCTGTAGTTAATTATTCCACTAACTTGAAATTTATGGTTATGTGAATTAAGAAGTCATATTTTTCCTACTCTGGCAGAATAAGAGGCTCTTAGTGACTGACTAAGGCTGAAGGATATTAAATCATAACCACGCAAATATCTATTTGATAGGACATTTGGGTGGTAATATATATGTGCAGTAAAAGTCCACTTGTCTTTGTCAGATTTCCTCCAGACTTAGAGGAGATTTCTACAGTTAAGATAGACCCAATTCTGATTTCAGAGAACTAATGTGGATAAGGTTTTCATTTTCATGTTGGCTTTCACTTTTTACACAGCATGTGATACTAATTTGTTTCTGGATATGTTCTACAAAAACTGGAGGACCTTTCCAGAAGCCTTTGCAATTCTTATTGCCTTGCTTGTTTCTTCTCGCAGTGCTGACTTCTGTGTTGAAGAGTGTCCAAATTGGAACTTACTGGGATGATTAACAGCTGCTACAAAATCAATACTCTATGTAGGGAAAACAGAATTGGGCTAAGATGGTCTTACATGAGCATTATTTTGTGGCTGAATATCTATTGATGTCAGCAAGCCAAATATAATTTATCTTGGTGGAAGCATTTCCATGGATATAATACATGAGCTTTTCAGACTCAGCCTCAGAGACATAAGAGGTGGGGAAGATAATTCATAGGTCTTAATTATGCATAATTATGCATATTCTCAGTTGCAAAGATGATCACTGCTACACTTAGTAAGAAACGGGTTTGCTTAAATCTTTCATTATTTTAACATTTATTATGGTTGAAACACTAAGTCATACTATTATTGTTACTGCAATCTGTCTCACAAGGAGTCTTAATTTTTTTTCTTCACAAATTAAATTGAAACATAATACAGATGTTTGTGGACTTAGTTTATTATGCCCTGATGTTCTAATTACAGAACCGTAAGGTAGTTGCTAACATATGACCTAAAAATCTTTTATATCTCTTTTTGGAGGGCTAAACATGCTTCATAACATTATATTGAATATTAAATAATAGGATAAATATGCTAACAGTTTAAAAGATAATAAGCGATTTGCTGAACCCTTACTTATTTGTAACTCTTCTAACCACAAGCAAGGGAATATGCTTGCGTGTAATGTTTTACATCCAATATACTACAATTCACACTTCTTTCTGGCACCATGCTCATCTTTGTATCCACTATAATGCTTATGTCAGCAATTAGAGCAGACAATTTGTGTTTGTGGAATGAACTAATAAATGAACTCCTTTTTGATTAAAATACTAATCAGCTAAATGCTAAATGTCCATGATGACACAACATTTTAGATTTTTATACTAATGTAAGTACACTGTAAGAAGTAGTTAAGAAATGTTTTTCCACACTGCCATTTGTAAAGCCCAGTAAGTGACCCACAAAGGGTATATTTTGCAAATCTGTTTAAGTAGATCATCCACTGGGACTAATATAGTGTGCTAGCCCTCCTTCCTTTCTGTCTCATGATACTCCTCTCCCTGTTGCATTGTGGTACGTGTTGCGTGGATAAAGAATATGGCATCATGTTTTTCAAATTTAAAAACATGTGCCAACTTCCTAAATCATTCTGTGACTTAGAATGCCTTAACTGTCTGGGAATGCAGCCCAGTGGTTTCAGCCTTATTTTACCTCACTTCTATTCAAGATGGAGTTGCTCTGGTTCAAATGTCTCTGACAGTCCTTCATGGAAAGTGTCAACATTATTAATATAATTAAGATATCCTGTATCCTGTGTCTCTGTACTTTGCTTAACAAGACTTAGTATAATTGTTTTGTGGGGCAGCTACCATGAATTTGACTATGTGCTTAGCATACTAAGTAAGGAATCTCTTTTCCTTTCCATGTACTAGGAAAAAGTAAATGTTTTTTAATAGGGAGTTATCATAAAATATGGATTCTATAGTTCTCAGATGTGTGGGCTTCCTACCAGCATTTTAACCATAAATTGATCCTCTAGCTCAAAGCCATAAGGATAAGAACATGATAAGGCAGGGTCAGTGTTGCTATGGACTGGGAAAGACAGCTATCAACAAACCAGAAAGCTAGAAAATAAAAATTAATGAGCCAGTGGTCTTAAGGTTAGTAAGTGGTCAGGGCTTTGAGATCTTTGAGATACTTAAGGCCTAATTCGCAAAGGGGAGATACCTAAAGAGAAAGTCACTTTAAGAAGCAAATGGGAAAAGCAACACATGAAATAGAAGAATTTGCCATGGTCAGCTCAAGCAGCTCAGCACAGAAGAATTCATTCTGCAAAATGCATCCAATCATGTACTGCAAGACAAAAAATATTTTCCATCTAACAGTGAAATAAAGATCCCTACAATATACACATTCTTAGTCATTTTCCTTCCTAGTACCCTGTATCTTTTCCTTCAAAATACTGATGGTTGTTTGAAATTTCTTGTTTATTGTGTCCCATTCCTAAGAAAATGCAGGCTAAACGAGGACTGGTTTTCCCTCTTGTGTTCTTCCATACTAATTCCATTTATCTTCTAGTGCTTTGAAGAGTATACAGCACATAGTGATTACTCACATAAATAAACAAAATCACTATGTAAGCGAAGAAAAGGAAAAGACAGAAGACTGTGTGAAACAAAAAAGAATCAGAACTGCAGCCATAGTTATATCTATCCTGTTAAAATGTGATCTAAGCAAATAGAACCACATCCAATCTCAAATCATTATTAAAACAATTCAGTCAGAGAAAGCACTGTAGAGCAGGTTGAACATCAATATTTGAATGATGGCATCATGGTATGTTTGGGTTTACAAATGTTTAAATACATTGAATAACACTCTGAAATGTTAAAGATTACCACATCTTTTAATTATATTAAGTTTGATTTCTGTTTTCTGGCATGAGGGAGGTATATATATTTACAGACTTATTTATATGTTTTGGTATATATATATATTTGGTATATATATTTGTATGCTCCTTTGTATGCTTTAAGAGACAGCTATGTAAATGCGTTCACATTTGATCACCGCTGTCATCCATGACATTTCTTGAGCACTAGTGTAAGACCTTTAGAAGTCCTGAACAACTCCTTAAGGTAGTTTCTATATTGTCCTCCTCCACAAAAGTAGGATATGAGAAGTAATGCCATTTATGGATAATTTTTTTTTCTAATTTAATGTTAAATTTTGGGAACCTCTTTTCTGGTTGTACATGATTTTCAAACTGATAAACTTTTTGGTTCCCCTAACGATTATATCATTAAATATGTTTTGTCCAGCTTATGCTTTTATACTCTTTTCTCCTGTGAAATAGATTTTTACAAACGAAATGGATGGCTCAAAGGGTATTCACATTTTTAAATGTTAATAGATACTATCATATACTAATCAAAATGTTTTATTTGATAAGACCATCACACAATTTGTGCCAATTTTTCTATTGACATCGTCATGTCAATAAGTATGACAATATCATACTTACTGACTTATTGACTGATAGAGATCATCAGTCTTTGTAATTTTGAATAATTTAAAAGGCAAAATATGGTAATCCATTGCATAATCTTATGTTTCACTGTTTACTAAAAATTTTAGGAATTTTTTTCATCTGCTTTCACTTTACAGATGCCCTTAATTATTTCTTGTGGGAGACTCAAGAAGGTTCCCTTGGGGTCTGGATTGTGACCCCTTTTCTCTAACAGGAATATAAGACAAGTTCTTATTATTCAAGTCCTATTTTATGACTTTGCACAACATTACTTAGGTTTCCTCATGTAAGCTGTTTTATTTATTTATTTTTTACCTAAATGTAAACCTTGGCATTTCTTTGGTTTTGCTGGTACTGTTAACAAACTTTAATTCATATTAGCATAATAAATGGTAATGTTACAAAGGAAAGTTATAGGTTTAAATATATATATATATATTTAGTATTTAATACATTGTTTTATTAGTTTCATTTTGAGTTGATGAATTTTACATATAATCATCACCTTCAAATATTAATAATGAATCTCTTTATATATATAAACATTTAAATGTTTCATTATTAAATTAGTTCACTTTAAAAAAATTATCGACTGAAATAGTGACAGAAAAATTCTTGTCTTCCTCCTGATTTTATTTGGAATGCATCCACTATGCCCCTGTAAGTATATTTTGATTTATAAAAAAAGTCTAATTTTTTTCAATTAGGTTTTAATCACAAAAAACAGCAATTCCTGTTTCTATTTAAATCAAACAATTGTGCCAATATTGACACATTTTGGCTTTCTTGAAATAAACTCTATTTGGTCAATATATTTTTGATCTTAGATCTATTACTTGAATTAATTTCCTATTATTTTTGTCTGCAATTGTTGCATTTATATACACGTATACATTTTATTTTGGCAGCTATGGTAATGAGGCATTGATATTGAGGTTTTCAAGCAATGTAAAATGAATTGGAAAAACCTTCCTTTTTAATCTGAATTCTGAAAATTTGTTAAAATATAATAACTATTTTTGCTCTTAATACTAAAGTGAATTGACACCAACTTTAGTAGTTCTCTTTTCCTCTTTGGCTAACCGAAATCAGAGGTTCTCACTAGGCAAGCAACATTAGGATCGCCTGGAAGGTTGTTAGAAATGCAAATTCTCAGACCCCGCCCCCCTCATCTCGGACCTACCTAAACTGAAAAACCTGGTTGTAGACACCTGGGTGTTAGTTTAGTAAGCCCTTTAGGTGATTCTAATTCATCCCCAAATTTAAGAACCACTGTCTCAGATTTGCTACTGCTTTCTCCTCAGCAAATTTTTGCTATTTATATTTCGATGCAAATGTTCCATTTCTTCTATATAAAAAATTTATTGCCATATAAACACAGATGATATACTCATACTTATTTAAATATTTTCCATAGCTGTGGCTATGTCTTGAAATTTATTATGCTATGCATTTTTTTTCTGTTAAAAAATATTTGTGCCAGTTGTTTTGTATGTTATTTGCCATTTTTTTAGGGGAGAAAAAAGCTTTGGGCTTTGTTTATCATTATACCTCTGTTGTTTTTATCTAAGTTATTTTCTTTATGTCAATTATATCTTAATTTTCTATTTGTCTTGTAGCTTTTACCTAGTTTTTTCTTAATTTGACTATTTGCTTATTTTTATCTTTTTTTAAAAAATAAAACCTTTATGCCTATAATTTTTTCTCCATGTACAGTTTTGGCCATATGCATATTGGCTGTGATAGAAAATCTTTATATATTTATTAACTTGTAATTAATGCTTTTTCTGTTTTTATTTCCATTTTACCTAAAAAAACTAGATGCTTATGGAAATTCTAAAATTTCTTAATATTTTTGGTGTCTCTTGGTTTATTTTTATTTTCAAATTTATGTCACTGTCAGGAAATTATCATTCAGCATCCTTATATATCTATGATTTATTATAGTATACAAAAATTCTTAAAATTATTTTCCTGCAATATTGGTTTATTATTTTATTTTATCTTATCATTCTTAATGTTTAGTATTTTGTTCTTTTACTTGTTTTCTGTAATCAAATTTCCAAGGTGTTATTTTTTCATAGCTCTTTTTCAAGAAATTCCTTCTAGATGTAGCTGTTATTGGTCTTATCTGTAACCACATCTCCACATTGTTATCTCTCTCTCTATATATATAGTTATTATATCTATTATTGCCATTTATATATTTATAATCATATTTATATAATATATAAAAAACTTAGATATATACACATATATATGCCTTCCCCTGTATATATAAATACTGTATCATCATTGCAGCAATTTTAGTAATTTTCTCTTAGTTTATCTTTGTATCTAACTTCCTACTATAAATATTAAATTCTTTTTTTGTTCTATAAAATGAAAATTTATAAATCTTCCTCTGAGAATGACTTTCACAACTTTACATTCAAATTGTACACTTCCTGTATGGTTTGCCATTTTCCTTATTTCAACTTTGATGCAATAATTAACCAGAAATGTTTTAAAATTTTTAGATGTTAAGATTTTTAGACAAATTTTTGTGGACTTCTAACATGACTGAATTCTATTAGATCAATTCGCCTTTACAATTCTGCTTTTTTAAAAAAAACGGATTTTCTTTGTGGCCACATGTGTAATTGATTTTAATAAATTGTTAATAATTTTCGGATATTCCAGAAAACACACTTATTCCTGAAGGATCTAACTCTCCTGGTATCTTTTGAAAACCCACCAAGGCCCTGACGAAATCCAAGAGGCCGTATCTAGATATCTGAGTAAGAAACTCAACTCACCTGTTCAGCAATTTTATGGCTGTTGGCGACCAGAAACACTGTCACAGGTACGGTATGTTTGGCTCTTGTGTTCCTCAGGTCTGCTACTTTCCAGTCCTTAGACCTAGGACTCTGTTTGCTTACTCAACCTGCTTGGGGAGAAATCCCTGCCTGAAGCACCTCAGCTAAGGCTCCAACAAAGCCAAGGCATGCTATCTCCCAGCTGCCCCTGGTCTCCAGCACTCATTTGAAACAGGAGAGCTGAAGTAATTGAACAAAGCAGATCACGTGTATGTCCCTATTTTCTTAGAAGCCTCCAAATATTCCCCCGGGAAAGCCCACAGGTATGTGTGAAATGTGTTAGTATGTATTCCCTGTGACCAACATAACCTAACACCATTTCCAGTGTAATGGTGCTTTTTTTCAAAAACAAATACACTGTAATTCCATCAATTTTGTTAGGACATTACCTTTTCTGCCTCTAAATTTCTGTAGTACTCTAGGCCAGAATACCCCATAAAATCTATTATATTTTCGTTGCAGTTTTCTTTATCAATTACACATATCAAGTTTATTTAAAATATCTCTCCCTATACACTATACCATGTTATGTCTCTAAAGCCTCAGTTACATTTTGCTCCCTAGTCCTCCTACATCAATTTGGAGGAAGGGGGAACAGGGTGGAGGGTAACGATGTGCTCATTCTGAATTGAAAATTTTCAGAAAACCCTCCAAGGGTAGCTGACGTAAAATTCATGCAGTCCCTTTAGTATGCATTCAGGTTAGGCCTTAGTTGGGGGGTAAAAGAATAATCTTATGCAATGTTGTATTACCTACAGCGTATGACCCTTAGAGATATGGGATTTATATTATACAATTTATCTTTAGAAAACTCAACTATTTTTGTCAGTTGACTTTTTTGTTAGATCACAAAATTATTAAATTACTGCAAACACTTGATACATTGAAAACAAAATATCAGTTGCCTAATCTCAATACAAAAGTCATTAAGATGTCAAAGCCTTGAATCAGAAACACTTGTGTACAGAGTTATGATGGCTGCTATTTAGTGAAAGTTCAGGGTGTCACCAACAACTTTAAATATTTTCTTTCTACCTAAAATCTATAAATACAATTGAAATGGCCAATCTCCCCTTGTAAACACAGCCAATGTCTATTTTTGAATGTGAGTCACCGAGGTTCTTAAAACACTGCCTTGTGTAAACCACAGTCCATAATAGCCCATCTATTATTTCCAATTTCAGTTTCTTTAAAGTAGAGCAAAAACTCAAAAGACACTTGTGAAACTATATGAGTTAAATCCTTTTAGATTCTTACAATTTTTTTTCTTCTTTTCATAAAAAACTTTTTATTTATTTTTTTTAAGATGGGGTTTCACCATATCAGTCAGGCTGGTCTTGAACACCCAACCTCAGGTGATCCGCCCGTCTTGGCCTCCAAAGTGCTTGGATTACAGGTGTGAGCCACCACAGGATTCTTACAATTGTTTTTAAAAATCTTTTATAATTATTTTCCTTACATATAATTATATAGCAAAGTTTCAGCATTACATTTATATTAACTCTTCCTAAAACATTTGACTTAGTTTCGATAAAATAATCGTGTCATTTTTATTATAATTGTTCTATTTGTCAATTAATATCCAACTATCACCTTTAGCAGAAGAATTTCTGCTGTAAAAATATTGGGTTACCTCATCCCCTAATTATAATTATTTAATTATTCAGTGATGTACCACTTAAAATGCAAATATATCGCACCATATTCTTCCAGGAGACTTCAAGACATGGTGGTGGCTGGGTTAACAGCAGCCTTTCATGTTATTCACTCGCATTACCCCTCTCCATGTTCCAGGCACATTGGCCTAGCAGAGCTTTGAATACACTAAGCTCTTTCTTACCTCAAGTCTTTCACATACAGTTATACTTGCCTATTATGCTCATAGCATGTCTTCAATGTTCAGCTCACGATGTATATTCCTCAGATCTCTTCTTAAATGCATTCTCTTTATATAAGCTGACTCTCATATCTACAGTTGATGTCTTTCATAGCATTTATAATAATTTTCAAAAATGTTGTATTTGTGCATTGATTTTTACTTTTCAAAAGTATCTCCTTGTATCATTAAACTCTAAGTTCTAATAATGAGATGACCTATATCTTTTTTTTTTTTTTTTTTT
>NW_016107752.1:1653621-1742840 GCF_001604975.1 Cebus imitator
GTTCAAGCAATTATCCTGCCTCAGTCTCCCAAGTAGCTGAGACTACAGGCATGTGCCACCACACCCAGCTATTTTCTGTATTTTTAGTAGAGTTTGGCTTTTACCATGTTGACCAGGCTAGCCTTGAACTCCTGACCTCAGGTGATCTGCCTTCCTTGGCATCCCAAAGTGCTGGGCTTACAGGCATGAGCCATGGCATCCAGCCAGATGACCTGTGTCTTTAATTCACTCTCATAAGCCTAGAGCCTGAAAAAAGTAAGTGCTTAGTTTTTTATTTATTAAACAAGTGAACGAAGAATCCATTATGGAAATAAAATGAATGGAGTAGAAAGTTTTCTTCTTGGGGTATTTAAGATTATCTATAGTTGGCTTTTGCTTCTAATTCCAGGTGTCTAGCATCTCATGACAATCTTCTCTCACCTCACTACCATGTAAGCTTAGTGACTATACAGACCTCTATCAAGTTCACTGCTAATTTTCAAACAGTACCTGGTACATAGAAGATACTAAATAGACATGCTTTTATTGATGGACCATCACTGTGGAAGATATCTGGTTAGAGTTAATTATGAATACAGAATCATTTCCAATAGTGTTGGCTAAATTGGAAAAGCATTAAAAAGAAGGATTTGGCATAGTGTCTAGTAATTGATCAATTTCCATTTTCTTCCTAGGTAGACAAAATTTATTTCCTCAGCTTCCTTACAATTATGTGCAGGCAAGTCACTGAAATATGGCAAGTGAGTTATGAGTGGAAATGATGTTACATCTTCCAGGTATGGCCCACTAAAAAAACAAACAGAAAAATTCCACTTTCCTTTAGCCATTCAGTTGTTGAATAGAGGGTTATCTGTCAAGATAGAAGGAGACTGGGTCACTGACTGACAAAATAGAGCAGAGCCTCCCCTCAATTTTTAACCCATCCTGACCTGTCATGTGAAGAAAAACTATTTTTTATTCATTGTCAGACCATTGATAATTTGTGTGTGTTTGAACCAGTGGTCAAACCATTCATGAATAGTACAAAGATTATATCACAATGAATAAGAAAATGATATAGCTATATATTTCTGACCTCCTCAGATTTCCTAAAATTGGAGTCAAGGTTCTTTGTAGATTGCACAGTGCTAACAGTCAGTAAATAAGGAACAATAGATGAAATAATGAAAACAATACTGAGAGTAGACTCAAACTCGGAGATGACTTCGTAACAGCAGAAGGGTTCCTAGACACAATTTCAAGTATAAACTATGTGCTCATCTTAAGCTTTTTCATGCTGGTTATAGCATAAAGTTGAGATGCATCCCATATGCTTTAAATCCTCCAACTCCATGATTTGTTATATATTAAGGAATAGCTTGAGGTAGTTAATTTATTTTATTTCATTATATTCTAGATTCATCGATTGAGGAAGAAGAATGCAAGTTGCCGAGTAGACGACTTTGTTAAAGGACTCAAGGTAGAAGACCTATTGCGCTGATTATGTCCCTGAGCATGGAGATTTTGTGTTCCTGGGGTAAGATTAAATCTTTCAGGGAGGAATGCCTCCTCTCTTCACCCCTCCCCCCCCGCAACCCCCATATTACGCTCAGTCGAAGGAGCTCCAAGTCAAAGGGAACAAGACTCTTTAAAAGAAGACTCAGTCAAAGCCACCTTGTTTGTTTAATTAGTTCTGATCTGCCTTAAAATCATAAACATTCTATCACATGGTTTTTATTAGTTTCTAAATGTAGTCTCTTAAATTTAGTTCTTTAATAAGTCTGGCATGTACTTCTATAATGTGAAGTAGAATTCTAACAAAAGTTTTTTCTTTCTAGGAAGTTAGTTTTGAACATTATCAACTAAGTAATCTGTCATTCCCCAGTGGAATTTTGTGCCATCTCTATAGTAAGTTCCAATATGTGTCTCTGTACTTCCTCATTGATTTGTTCATCTATTATTTCATAGGACCATTCTGTTATAATTATCCAATCCAACTGTAGCATGTCTAATTTGATAAAACATTTTTTCCCTTATTATTAAAATTGACTGCGCTATGTTGTCATACACATTTTAAAATAAGTTTGTCATAAAATCCAGCTCTCATCTTGAGAAGTTATACATTAAATGTATAAATTAATTTGAATATTATATCAAGAAATCTCATATAAGAATAGGCAATGTCTCTATTTATTCTGATCTTTTATGTCTTTGCAGTGAGTTTTAAGATTTTCTTTATACAGGTCATGTATATTTTTTATTAATCCCTTAATACTTTCAATTTTTTTTTGCTATTTTTTTGGAAACTCACTGATTATTGCTAATATAAGAATATACTAGTGAATACTTAAGTTGATTTTATATTTGGCAAATTTGCTATACTCTCATGTTAGTCATAATATGTTTTTAATTGGATATATATGTATATTTTTTCAATTGGAACACATATAACTATATATTTATCATTCACCATATAGTATTTACTTATAATTATCTTTATAATACCTTTGCAAAATCAATTTTGTAATAGGTCTGATTAACATTTCTCAATAATGCAGCTTTCAGTTGTTCTAACATCATGAACTTTTGTTCTTGTTGTTACTCTCTGCCATTTTCTGTCTTATTTCTAGTATAGCTTTCGTTTTCAAGTTTTTTGGTATTGTATCATTTCTCCTTTTCAAATACTTTGACTTTTTGTATTTAAATACAACTGACCCTTGAACAACATGGGAGTTAGGGGTGCTGACCACTTTTGCAATCAAAAAAATTTGAGTATAACATTTGACTCCCCAGAAATGCGACAACTAATACCCTACTGTTGACTGGAAGCCTTACCAATAACATAAAGCCAATTAACATACATTTGTATGTTACACATACAAAAGAAAAGAAAATGTTAAGGAAATCATAAGAAAGAGAAGATACATATACTATTCATTAAGTGGAAATTGATTATCATAATGGTCTTCATCCCTATCTTCTTCAGACTGAGTAAGCTAAAGAGGAGGAGGAAGAGAAGGGGTTGATCTTCCTGTCCCAAGGTGGCAGAGGCAAAAGAGGTGAAGAAGGTGAAAGGAGGGGAGGCAAATTACACTGGGTATAACTTTTATTACAAAAATCTGCCTATAAGTCAACCAGTGCAGTTCAAACCTGTATTGTTCAAAGATCAACTGTATTTGTGTTTCCTAATATAAAGGTTTTTCAACCTCGACACTGTTGACATTTTGAGCTGTGAAATTCTTTACTGTGTATTTGAGGTGTTGTCCTATGCTCTGAGGCCATTTAGCAGCATTCCTAAACTTTACCCACTAGTTAACAACAAAAAATCCCTGCTTTAGTCATGACAATCAAGCAGACACTGCCAAATGCTTCTGGAAAGAGATAAAATTCTCCTCTGTTAAGAACCACTGGAAATTGACCAGAGCATATAAAAAAAGCGAGAATTGTTTATTTAAGAAAACTATTAAACCTCAGATAAGAACTCTATAATTAGTGATATTTCAGTCCTGGGCTGCTTCCTTAGCCTTTTGCTGCCTAGGTGCTATGGTTCTATCAGGGTAGAATAAGCTAAGAAAATAAGCAGCTTCCTCATCAGCAGAGCTGACTTGATGTGAAATGGAAGCCAGAAGTTCTCTATGGCCTAGAACTTTGTTTTACAACTTACACTTAGAGTAGTAATATCTGTGGCAAATGAACAGGGAGAGCCAGTGTTACAGCTAGCCCGAATTTGTGAAACTGATGATAGGACAAGCAACTAACAAGCAGATTGGCCAGAAATTTAACAGGAGATCTTGGAATCAAATTTTCATACGGGCTGTGACAAACTTCTATATATTCCTGGCTGTCTAAAAATCTACATGGATTTGCAAGGCTGCACAAATGTTCAGAAGAGACAAAAGAGGATCCTAGTTATCTACACATCCTTGGTTAAATGAGAGGGTTTGTACATGAGCAGAGGAGACAAAAGAAAGGCCAGATTATAATAAAAGCTGAAGCTGATTTCTAATTACCTAAACTTTGAATGTATTCTTCAATGAACACATGGATCCAATGACAAAGAAAAGAAGACTTACTGGCTCAAAGAGTTTGAGCACAACTTTATACAATCATTTTGACACAGGGTGATCTCTAGGAAAGCAGCATATACCATAAGGAAGAATGGCTCAACGGGAAAGTCTCTAAATTGACTAACAGGAACAATGATAACCACTGTGGGCAAATAAAAATCCAGGGAATTAAAAATATAAACATTTTTCAGTTTTTAACAAAAAACGAGGAGATATGCAAAGGAATAGGAAAGTGGGTCACACATTTGGGAAAATAACAAGCAAAGAAAAAAGGTCTCTGATGGGGCACAGATGTTTGACTTAGTAGACACATACTTCAAAACAGCTATTATATGTCAAAAGAATTAAAAGATACAACATTTAAAGGATAAAATATAGGAAAAATGACTCTTCAAATAGAAAACATTCATTAAAGATACAAAATTGTAAACAGAAGAACCAAATAGCAATTCTGAGTTCAAAAGTATAGTAACCAAAACAAAGAATCCTAAGAGACTTAAGAGATTGGCATCTTTAATATTCAAAGATGGGAAACATTCTAAACGTTCATCAATTGGTGAAGCAATAAGCAATATCTGATACCTGCATGCAACAGAAGCCTATTCAGCAACGAAAAGGAAAACAATATTTATACAGTTCACATGAGTGAACTCAAAAACTTCATCCTAAGTGAAGGAATCCAGGTGCAGAAGTCTTATATTGTGTGATGTTTAAAATTATTTTTCCATAAGTTATTGGGGTACAGGTGGTATTTGGTTACACGAGTAGGTCCTATAGTGGTTATTTGTGAGATCTGACATTTTTAAAAAAATATAGAATGTCCATCAAAAGCAAATCTTAGGGGCAGAAAGCCGATTAATTCCTTCCTGAAATTGGGAAAAGGAGCCAAGATTGACTAAAAATGGGCATGAGGGTTCTGATTTGCATAATAAAAATGTTCTAAAATTGGATTAGTTTACTAAAATCATTAAAGAGTACAGTTATAGTGAGTGAATTCAGCTGTGTGTAACTGAAACACTAATAAAGCTGTTAAAAATACTGTTTTTATACCAATGTGAATAGGAGGGCTTCTCTAGATCAAGATGCATTGCATTTTTTTTTCAAATGATAATATTCATCACGGTATTAGTAACCATTGCCTATTTAGCCTTTATTATCTAGCACTCCATGAGATTCTTTAAATGTACAATCATATTTGTACCTCTATGAGAGAGAAAAAAAAAAACTCTGCATGACACAGGAAAATAACCAGATACTGAAATTACATAATTTGCTTAAAGATATGAATCTTACGCTCATGGACTCAACCAATGCTTTTCATATTCTATTAGCTTTTTTAGTGTGTGTGTGTGCGTGTGTGTGTGTGTGAGAGAGAGAGAGACAGAGATGACATAAAATTAGCATACATTAAATGGAATTTAATGCTTTATGTATTTTTAGATTTCATAATTATTGGCTAAAAATATATATAATCACTGTTAAAATTATTCCTTTAGGATTAAAATTTTAATAACTATTTCAACTGCCAAATAATATTTTACTCTGTGTAAGATTCTAAAAGAAATGAAGTGAAAAGTCAGCCTTCCGACTTTAATTAATCACCTGAGAATAGTAGCAGGATTTTTTTGTAGACTTTTCATAGATATTTAGTAAGTTATAATTATTTTGTAAAATGAATCTAAAAGTTAGATAAAATTTATTGCAATATTTTCACGTTCTCAATAATATGGAGCTTCAACTTATGCTCTAAAACTTGTAAGTATATTAAACGACTTTCAACTTCATTTTAGTAACACAAATAAAACAATTACAAAGAATATATTTTTCCCTTTGTTTAAAACATGAAAAATACGTCAATTGCTGATACTCTAAATTAGTAAGCAATGATAAAAACAATTATTGGTCATTAGAGCAATAATAATTGCCTATTAGAGGAGATGTTTTGCTGGCACAAAGGTAAAATAAATTATTTACAATCAGTAAATTTTGATAGTGTAAAAGGTTCCTTACTGTGATTATTCAGTGTAGATAAAAAGGTAAAATTTAGTGGAAATCTTACCACGCCAATGGAAAAGTAATTATTGATGATACTGTAAGGCACTGGGTCTCCCTTCTCATCTTTATCATTAGGTATGACTTCAAACTTCCACCTGTCCAGCATGATTTCTGTGCTGTTTTCAATGTCTTTTAGAATTTTCATCAGATTCTCACCTTCATAACCTAATGGGGAAAGAAAATATCTTGAGAAAAGGAATCTAGCCAAATCAAAAAGCTGTGTTTTTATGTTTGAGTGTGTTATACTCTAAAGAGATATTCGATGTACATAAAGTTTGATCCCAAGAACTCCTATTAAATTTCTGGCCAATCTGCTGGTTAGTTGCTTGCCCTAGAGTCAGTTTCACAAATTCAGGCTAGCTGTAACACTGGCTCTCCCTGTTCATTTGCATGCGTAATATTCTAAAGATAATGATTTTGAAGCACATGCTACTGTCAAGTGAAGAATTAATTATAACGTTATACTCATATTCACATTTCATTCTTAACCTTAATTTGTAACACACATTGTATTTCTCTTTTGTGGTGCAAATTCTCAGTGTATATAACTGCCAAGTGAACATGTTTACTGTATGCCCCATAAAATTTCTATCAATAGATTCAAAATTGAATTAATTCTTTGCTTCCATATCTTCCTCCTGTGCAGCCGACTTCACAAAGGCCCCATCCTCTACCCAGCTGCTGAAGTCAAAAACATGGATGACATTTTAGATTTTTCACTTTCCACCACTCTCTTATCCTCACTTTCCCCCCTCTAGTGATATAGAACTTTGAATTTAAGTAAAAGGTCCTACTCTTTGCAACGTTTAAAATTTTGTTTCTTATTCTATCTACTCAGGGTGCCCGTTTTCTTTTTGACTGCCTTGCATCTATTTCCTTGGCCTAGTTGCATATTTGCTAACACTTCTGTCCAGTGCTGCTGCTTATGCCTGTAGTCTCAGCTACTCAGGAGGCTGAGGTGGGAGGACTACTTGAGGCTAGGAATTCCAGGCTGCAGTGAGCTATGATTGCACCACTGTATTCCAGTCTGGGTGACACAGCGATGTTCTATCTTTAAAATAACAAAATTAAATAAAATGAATAAACGTGCTAACACTTCTTTCTGGAAAGCACCCTTTCAAAAGAATGGCTTAGATGCCCCGCACGCAGTCTACTCACAGTTTCAAAACCAGCCCTATCTTAGAACTAGTACACCACATTGTCATTACTTGTGTTTTTGTCACTACAGGTTCCTCTTAACCTGGCCTGCCATACAGTAAATGCTGAACAAATCAATTTTTTAGTGAATCTATGATAGATGGTCAACATGGCCTAAAAATAAAAGTCATCCCAATATTAAATTTTCAATATTCAATTTATCGGTAGGTATATAACATAGTTATCACTGCAGCCTAACCCTGACAGAGTTTCTGTTTTCATTTCTTAATCTTCCTCAACATTAGTTTCCTTCCCTATAAAAATCTTACATTTCTTGTGAAGATGGAAGCAAGATAATGCATAAAAGGTCTTAGTACATGAGCCTAAAACAGAGAATAGAAAGTTCTCAATAATATTATACTACTGATGATGATACCATCAGAATTTGAAATATTGTACTAAGTTAAATAATCTCTCTCTTTACCCATACAATGCTCACACACAGTCCTAAAATGGTATTTTAAGTTGGAACAATATTTTCAGGGTTTTTTTTCTGTTCATTATTTAATTGTTGAACAAGGAAATGCCAGAGTTGAGTCCTCATTAGAGCTATTAGCATACATATCACTGAATAAACTCATTGGATGAAAAGAAAACAGGCAGTCTCATATGCGAAAATTCCCTAAAGAGGAATACATTTCACTAAAGGTGCAATTGTTCAATTAACTATTAGAAAGCAAAGGCCACCAGGAACTAGAAATACCTCTTTTGGAGCTCATCATCACTTCTTACCTTACACAGCTTTAAAAAGTAATTATGCGCTATTTAATAAAGTGTATGATAAGTAATTATTACATAGAATCATGGAAAATATTAAATATTTCAAAAGGTATATATCTTATAGTATAATTTGAAGCTATAAATATTAATATTATGCATATAACTGTACTCAGTGGCAAAACATTGAATGGTTTAAGCTGCAAGACTACAATAATTGTATTTAATAACATTTCATGTTTCTTAATAGCACTACCTTATTGTAAATGTTTAATTAATTCCTAATTGTTAATTTGTTTTAAGAAGAATAAGTAATAGCTCCCCAAATAAATTATACGCATGTATATTTTGTTTTACCTACTGAACTAAATAAAAAACACTTAAGTATGTTCATCTATTTTCCAAATTCTGCTTTCATTTCAGAATACAGTTGATAGTCTTTAGGTATAAATTATTTTGCATATAAGGAGTATCGTCTGTGTGTATGCATATACATACATAGGATGAGCAGAAATACAAGCAAGTAATAATCCTTTAAAAAAATGTTGAATTTGTTCTCAGTCATGTCTCAGGTTAATAGTAGCACCATTCAATATAACATTAGAACAATGTAGGAACAACAAGTAACCAGGAGAGAACATGATAGGAAAGAATGTAATGAAAATCAATTACCACAGCTAGATTATAGTAGGGTCACTCAGCTTAAAATATTTACCACTGGATATGTGTACAGGGATTTTTATGACTAAATATGAAAATCTGGTTTAAATCTGTCTTCCAGTCAAGCAAAGGTAGAAAGAGACAATAAATAAATCTTGAGAATTACAACATCTGCAAATTCAGAAGTGATTCACATAGATGAACTCCAGACTGTAGTGCCCCATTTAACAAATACCTTTTCCTTACTTCTTGTATGTATCTACGCCCAAGTTTGTTAAATAATGATATGTAGCTATTAGTAGGATTTCTGAACTCAAGAAGATCATGATTTTATAAAAGATAAATCAAACCCACTAAACATGCCAACAAAAGACTTTTTTCAAAAATCAATAATACTATTTTACTTTCATCGTTTTGACTTAAAGCTTGTAATCACTCCAGGGCTAAGAAACAGAATGAAAACATAATTAATAATTATTTTATCTTTAATGATATGTTGTTATAGTGACTGGATCTAAATAGTCAGAAATTGTTACAAACGAAAATCACATAAAGAAATGCAACAACAAATCTATAGAAAAGTATGCTCTATTTACAACTATCACTTACCTCCTTAATCTATACAAACAAGATTTTCCTTGCAATAATCAAATTTTTGTTAGAGAGACTAATTTTGCCAGAAATTTACAAACAGAATGCTAATCAAGCATTTTTTCAAACACCCTAGGATATCCTACATTCTTAGTGTCATCTTTTCCAAAATATACTCTTGTAAAAAAGAGGCTTCAAGTCAATAGATTCCCTGGACCTTAAGTGAAAATGATTGCTGGTTGAATGAAGTATTTTCTCCTACAAAATTAAGTATAACAATAATTACTGCAACTGCATAAAATACTTTGCACAAACATTGATACGGTTTGGCTCTGTGTCCCCACTCAAATGTCATTTTTAGTTGTAATCCCAATAATCCCCATGTGTCAAGGGAGGGACCTGGTGGGAGGTTATAGGATCATGAGGGTGGCTTCTACCATGCACTTTTGGTGGTAGTGAGTTCTCACTAGATCTGATAGTTTTATAGGGGCCGATTTCTCCTTTGCTCATTTGGTTCTCTAACGTGCCACCATGTAAAATGTGCCTTTGCTTTTCCTTCGCCTTGCACCATGATTGTAAGTTTCCTGAGTCCACGACAGCCATTTGAAAGTTTGAGTCGGCCGGGCGCGGTGGCTCACGCCTGTAATCCCAGCACTTTGGGAGGCCGAGGCAGGTGGATCACAAGGTCAAGAGATCGAGACCATCCTGGTCAACATGGTGACACCCCGTCTCTACTAAAACCACAAAAAATTAGCTGGGCATGGTGGTGCGTGCCTGTAGTCCCAGCTACTCAGGAGGCTGAGGCAGGAAAATTGCTTGAAACCGGATAGCGCCACTGCACTCCAGCCTGGCAATAGAGCGAGGCTGTCTCAAAAAAAAAAAAAAAAAAAGAAAGAAAGTGTGAGTCAATTAAGTCTTCTTTAATAAATTACCCAGTCTTGGCTATGTCTTTATAGCAGTGTGAGAACAAACTAACACAAACAATGTATTAGTTTAGCACAGGAACCTACAAGGTAGGCACTATTATTTTCTTCAAATTCTGATGAGGAATCTACAGCACACAGTTCTTAAGTAACTTGCTCAAAGTTACACACCTGGCAAGAGACAATTCCACTGAAAAGCATATTTCTTTGTTAATAATCTCTAGAAAAGGGCTTCTCCATTTCCCTAATTGCTCAACTTGGGCATCTTGTTACCTTGCTTTCCCTAAAATTCCTATCCATTCCACTGATAAGTACAGTTAATCTAAGCCTGAAAATGTACCTCCAGTTTGTCTACTTGCCTGATTTACACCATGTAAGCTCTAGTCTGCTCATTTTATCATGTAATCAGAACAAGTATAATTGAAGTTCTCATTTGGAGAACTATAGTTCTGCATGTTTTCACATTTTCTGACCAGTTTATTTTCTATTCCAAAATTAATCCATTTTTGGAAATGTGTCAGTGTGTTACTCTACTTCTGACACTTTCAAAGCTTCACTTTCCATGTCAAAATCAATCATATAAAACTCTTACAATGACAAACAAGTTCCTGCATTATCTAGCTCCCAATTATCTTTCCAAAGTCATGGTACTCACCACCCCTAACTTCCCACCACTGCCCTGCTGCTTCAGCAACCCCACCAGCACTCCTTCCTTCAGTCCTTGAAACATAAGGAGCTATTTTTCCTCCTTCTGGTATTTTAGATCCAGCTTAAATGTTACCTCCCCAGAGAGACCTTCTTGACCATCTACCTAGACAGTTCATCTCTATTATTAATTCTTCTGACTCCTGATTCCCTGATTAAATTTTGTAATTACATATTTCATTAATAATTGTCTATTATATTCAATGAAAATGTAATCTCCAAAAAGATAGAAGCTATTTATTTACTTCCTCACTGTTATGTAGCACCTAGAACAGTGCCAATGTATCATATACTCACAGGGAATTCATCACTAATAGATACTTTGACACAAACCGTAGTCCTTGCCTTTGACCATTGTTAGTACTTTGTATGTGTTTTCACAAGAATCATTAGAGTATGTCAAATATGGACTTCTTCATCAAATTTGAGATTTAGGCCATTTGTTAATTTGGAAGCCAAAATAAAATTACTTATTTTCAAATATATCAAATAAATGTTACAGACGAAAAGATACACATATTTTCTTTTTAATCAATGCACTTGTATGAACACTGGCAAATACAAGTATCTTATCAGCAATGGTGATGTCTTCATTCATTTCTTTAGATTTCATGAGCTCTAATACAACTCATGAAAATATTCCTAAAGTAAATTCTTAATGAAAATCCCAAATAGAATATATACTAAATTCTTAGTCTAGCATGTACACAGTTTAGAGCTAGCTGGCCAGATATTCACGGAATTGTTCTCCAATTTTGCTGTAAATCAGAGTTACTTAGAGAGTTTGTTTAAAAAAAAAATATATCTGCTCAGGTCCTAACTCCAGATATTTCCATTCAGCGTGTTTGGGGTGGGGTCAGGCCACTGTATTTTTAACAAGCTCCCCAGGGACTCTGTTCACTCTGTCTTAGTAGACACTTTTCCAGCTTCTCTAAGTGAGCTTTGATGCTAAATATATTTAACATTCAATTCCTGCTTCTTTACCAAAGTCTGGTGGTGTTTAGTGATCTTATCTGGTGGTGTTCAGTGATCTTTAGATAAATATAGCCTATCAGTGATTCTGCAAAATGTTTTAAGGCCTCCTGAAATATTCTCTTTATTTATCCTGCTCCATACACACTATTTCAGTTTCAGTTTCTTGAATACGTCAAGTGCCTTGACACCTCTGGGCCTTTGAACTCCATGTTCCCTCTGCTTACGAAGTTCACACCCAGGTTTATATGCCTGAGTCTTTTTCTAGCTATTAGTCTTCTCTTCTACATTATCTCCTCAGTGAGGTTTTGCCTTATAATGTTCATCAGTTTACTTGTTAGCATAAAGTCTTACATATCATTTTATGTGCCGCTAGAAGTTAAGGACTTTTTGTTTCTCTGTTGTCAACTCTGTATCCAAAGTGCGGAATACAGCTGGATAGCACAGAGTGAGTCTCAATATTTAAGTGTTATTTAACGTACTCACTCCTGGGAAGCTAATTCATTAGTCTTTCATTTTTCCTCTGTTTGTGATTTTACCACACAATTTATAAATGAAAAATATAAACATTACCTTAATGTACATCCATGTTATTTTCTAAATGAAAACGTCAAAAACAAAAACCAGAGATGTTTGGAAACTTGCCCTCCTGAAGTTTGTCTATAATTAATATGACATTAAAGCCCAATATCCATGGTCTCTTTGCCCTCTACTTGTTCTTCTACCCTAGACTGTTGTTCAAAATCATATATTACATATACTACATCAGTTATATTCATGAAATCATATGGTTTTTGTTTCTGTTCTTGTTATTTGCAAGGGAAAGGGGTGTTGTGCACTGTTTCTGATTTTGTTGTTGCAGCTGCCTTACCTCCTCCCCATCGCAGGCATCTTGCTAGATCATTGCCAGTCCCAAGAGGCAGAATTGCAACTGGAGGATGCTTGCCTACATTGGCCTTTTCTGCAGAATGAAAAAATACAAATAAATAAGATTTTGAATGCAGATAAAATAATATTTTAAAAAAAGCCTGATGACATGAAATGAAGGAATTCCTCTAGGTACTTATAAACAAAACAAAATTGTATTTTTTAGATATATTCAATTATGAATTATGAATAATTTGTACACATTTGTAGCAACTGACAAAACACAAATACTATTTTTCACAGTATGATGGATTGTCAAAACTCAAGCACGAGGAAAGCTTTTTAAATGTCTTAGCTAAAAACTGCGGCATGTCTTATCTCCATTACAATCCTCAGAGATATTATTATATACAGCGTAAGATTACAATACAGAGACACAACTAGGGTCAATGAATATGTCCTATATAAAGTCCCTTTGCAACATCAATGCCAGGAATATTTTACTTGAAGGAATAAAATATTTGAAAACTGTTGAATTCTAAAAGTGAGTAAATTGCTAACAATGTCCTTGACTTTTTCCCACCCACAGTGCTCCTTTGTGTCAGAGCAAACGGAACACAACTTTAACAGCTGGGACACACCAAGATCAGCAGGTTTTCCATGAGATTAATCTTTACATCACATAATGCTTTGGGTTCAGAGCAGTAAAGATCTCTGCTGCTGACATCCCATATGCTTTGATTTGAATCATCATATGCCTTGAATCAATCTCACAAATGTATATCATTTTCTTTTATTTTTCCTTCCTCCTGAGCCCCTCTATGTCAGTGTATGTATGTGTGTAGGCATACCAGGGCTAGATAGTTTAGGGATATGTCATAACGAAATAGCCAACATTAAGATTTTGAGGGCTAAAACAAACTAAAAATTCCTGCTCTTTTCCCTCTAAAATCCTTACAAGTCTTCAGAGACTTTTCCAACTAACTCATTAACTTTTTCAATTCTTGAATTCTGGTTGTCTTCTAAGATAGAACATATATATACTATTTACACTGTTTAACAGAAGGCCAGATCAGAATTTTCACTGTTTCTTTTTAAATCAAATATTAGTAGATTAAAGCTGTTAGATCCTTATCAAAAATGTTGCCGATATGTATTTATTTTTAATGTGAATATTTTTAGTGTATGCAAAGACAGAATGTTATCTGCCTTGACTAAATAGATGTCTGTTGCAATTTATACAGAAGGTAAAACTTCTTTTGAATCAATCTGTTTTAGGAAAGGGCCTGTTTTAAACACAGAATTGGTCAATGCAGTAACTGAAATGAGACCAAAAAGAGTCAATACTTGTTTGGATTTATATCCTCATAAAGGCCATTTCATGATCTGTTTTTCTTACTAGTAACCAGTTCCAACAACTGACTAGATCTGAAAAATCAAATAATTTTCCTGAATTTATAGTTTTTATTGTGCCGCATACTTACCTTATATGCTCGATCTTGTTCCTATATTGTTTGCTTATAAAAATCGAGCTCTTTCAGTTTAAATAGACAGGTAACATAGAATAAGATTAAACTGTGGGTTCTAATCCCAGCTCTCCCAGTTCACAGCTATAAGACTTTGTTTTAGTTATTTACTTTTTCCAAGTTTTAGATTCCCTATCTCTACACTGGATTATTAATACTATGTCATAGAGTTGCGAGGAATAAACAAGGTAATTTAGGTAAAAGTCTTAGCACAGGACTATCAGATAGTACACAATGAATAAAAATTAGCTATCATAATGATGATAATGGATGATAACGATATGAATATGCACAGAGGGTAAGGTTTTGAGGCTCCATGTTTAAATAAAGTAAGCACATCCATTTGGCACAGACTTTATCACAAATACTAAGACTACATCTTTGACTTGCTGGGGTATGCAAACAACTGGATTTCCTAGAGTCCCATTTGAAAACAACTCTGAAAGTCTGGTAAATACTGTAAGAAACTGATTCGAAAGGAAGGACTTCCAGATACTTGTAAATTATTTTGTCAGTTAAATTTTTGAACTATAGAAGAATTACTTAAACCAATAAACAGCGCGCAACATTCCAGATGTCTAATTATATAACTGCTTCCAAAGATAATGATGCCAGCCATAGACACATAGATAAAACAGAACTTAAAGCCATTGCTCTCACCCCAGCCATATTAAGTATGTGTCTGCATTACCTATGCAATCCAAAACCCAGCCCACGGTTCCATCTCCACCACACGCTAACACTCTGAAGTCAGGAACATCGCGGAAAAAGTTTAACCTGAAAAATAAGTATGTTATGGCACATGATGAATAGTTTAAAAAGAAGATATTTTCAGTTTTGTATCATTAGCATTTAACCCAATGAAATATATTTTTATTTTATAAAAACTGTAAAATATCTTGATGATACTTTATCTCTTCATCCTATTTTATAATTATATATTCCAGATTCTATAATTTTAAAATATTTTGTAATTATATATTCTAGATTCCATAATGAATATATTCTATTTTTCTTCAATGAATTCTAAAATTTTAAAAGTAAAATTAGTAAATTATAATAACTTTCATTAAGATATTCTCCCAGATGTGATTTGCAGTTCACATAATCCTGAATGACATATATTACATTATTTCATTTAATAAATTTCATCAAAAATTATCTTTTGAGTGAATATATAAACGTGACAGTTATGTCAGCAAATATGTCTTTAACAATTTCTACTTTCTCCTTTACTGGGAGAAATTGATCAGACTGCAACTGAGGTTCTAGCCAATTGTTCCAGTATTTCCTTTTGACATGGACTCTCCAAATAGGAGTCAGGCTTGACCTTGTATTTTGACTGGGTTGACAGGATAATCTACCCAGGAACACTCCAGCCTAATTGCTGGGTCAGCTGCCATAAATACCCACTGCTTCTGCTGTTACTGCATGCCGCGTGCTTAATAATGTAACCTACCTACAAAAAAGTCACAAAGGCAGGTAATGCAGCCAGCTATACAGTCTTAGCCTATTTTATTGCAATAAAAATATTAAAACAGGACAGAAATTTTGGTATGTGCCTCTTCACCCCCCTTGTCCCAATGATAACCACTGATAGTGACATAATATATGCAACTGTCCAGGGATTTTTTTTTACATACTTATATATACAAATGTTCATACAAGTATCTTTAATGCACACATATTTTCAACATGAATAAAACTGTGCTATACATATTGTTCATTAACTTGGGTGGGTTTTTTTTTAACTTCAAATATGTATAAGAGAACCTTGTGTATCAGTATATAACATATGCATATGTTATGTGCTGCATTCTGTCAGATTAATTTTAACCACTGCATCATGTTTTATAATAAGTGCATGTACTACAATTTAAAATAAATTACTTCATTTTATGCATTTTTAAGCTATTTCTAGTGTCTCATTATTACAAAAAGGTATTGTATTTAATATTATTTGAAGAACATTTGTGTAAACATGTGCATTTGTTTTGAAGGCTACTCTAGAGAAAAATATTCTATTACACCATTATATCCCTCTGAATGGCTCCCACTGTGAAATATGCAAGTGTCCATTTCCTTGCAACCAAAACACACTACATATAAACAATTTTATAATATTTCTTTAACAATGAGTGAAAACCGGTATCTTTTTCTTTGTTGTAAAATCACACTTCCCTGTTTACTAGTGAGTTGAACATATCTTTATACATTTCCTAGAGTTGTGTAACCTCTCTTCTGAAAACATTATTAAAAGATGTGCCTTTCTTTCAATTGAGTTGTTTTTTAATAATACTTTACAGACTCTTTGCATATTACAGCAATCTTTGCCTTTACATTTGCATCATTTAAAAAAGTTCTGTTAAGGCAATACCAACATCGCATAAATATCATAAAATATATATAAAAATTACTAAACCCCATCATCTGATGAAAATATCCATGGATATTTAGAACAGGAAACTTTCATGCAGTTTCTCATTTATTATATTGTGGATATTTAACCTTTGTGAGACTTGTTGCAAATATCTTCTTCAGTTCTAATACTGATTGTTTTGCTTATACTAATATAGGTACAATAGAATAAACACATATGTATCAGTTGCCCATTCCAGGACTTACATATTTCTCTGTTTTCTTTTCCTTTAGCACTGTTCTAATTCACAAAGGTGAGCACTATTCTAAATACTGAGTTACCATGTGCCTGACAATCAACATGTCTTTCTACTTTTCCCTCTTAGCATTGTTACTCAGATTTATTCGTGTTGTAGCTGATGATTTTTCCACGTGTAGCTGAAATGCTTTCTACTTCTACTGCTGTGTTAAATTCCATTTATGTAAATATGTCTTTTAAAATCCATGTCAATGGGCATTTCAACTGGTTAGCTTTACATTTTTGCAAAAAGTGCGTTCCCGTACAGGCATACCTCATTTTATTGCTCTTCACTTTGTTGAGCTTAGCAGATACCGCATTTTTTACAACTTGAATGTTTGTGACAACCGTGTTTCTAGCAAGTCTATCAGTGCCATTTTTTCCAACAGCACGTGCTCACTCGGTGTCTGTGTCACATTTTTGTAATTAGCACAGTATTTCAAACTTTTTCACTATTATTATGTCTGTTATGGTGTCTGTGACCACCTTCAAAGTTATTAATTGTTTTGAGGTGCCATGAATGATGCCAAGGTAAGATAGATAACTTAATTGCTAATGTTGTGTGTGTTCTGAGTGCTCCACCCACCAGCGATTCTCCCATCTCTTTCTCTCCTCAGGTCTCTCAATTCCCTTAGACACAACAATATTGAAATTAGGCTAATTAACAACCTTACAATGTCCTCTAGGTATTCAAGTGAAAGGAAGAGTTGCATTTCTCTTTCAATCAAAAGCTAGAAATTAGGGCCCGGCGCGGTGGCTCACGCCTGTAATCCCAGCACTTTGGGAGTCTGAGGCGGATGGATCACGAGGTCAAGAGATGGAGACCATCCTGGTCAACATGGTGAAACCCCGTCTCTACTAAAAATACAAAAAATCAGCTGGGCATGGTGGTGCGTGCCTGTAATCCCAGCTACTCAGGAGGCTGAGGCAGGAGAATTGCCTGAACCCAGGAGGCTGAGGTTGCGGTGAGCCGAGATCACGCCATTGCACTCCAGCCTGGGCAACAAGAGCGAAACTCCGTCTCAGAAAAAGGAAAAAAAAAAAAAAAAAAAGCTAGAAATTATTAAGTTGAGTAAGGAAAGCATGTAAAAATCACAGAGAGGTCAATAGCTAACCGTTTCATGCCAGGAAGCCAAGTTGTAAATGCAAGAGAAAAGTTCTTAAAGGAAATTACAAGTTCTATTCCAGTAAACACACAAACAACAAGAAAGTGAAACAGCCTTATTGCTGATATGGAAAAGGTTTTAGTGGTCTAGAGAGAAGATCAAACCAGTCACAGCGTTCTGTGAAGCCAAAGTCAGATGTAGAGTAAGCCCCTAACTCTGTTCAATTCTACAAAGGCTGAGAGATGTGATGAAGCTGCAAAATAGTTTGATGCAAACAGATGTTGGTTCACGAAACTTAAGGAAAGGAGAGCAAAAACAGCAAATGCTGAAGAAGAAGTGGCAGCAAATTATCTAGAAGATCTAGCTACAATTATTGATAAAGGTGGTACACCAAACAACAGTTTTTCAATGTAGACAAAATAGCTTTCTAATAGAGGAAAATGCCACCTAGGATTTTGATAGCTACAAAGAAGTCAATGCCTGGCCTCAAAGCTCCAAGAACAAGCTGACTCTCCTGTTTGAGGCTAATGAAGCTGATGACTTTAAGTTGAAGTCAATGCTCATTTGCCATTCTGAAAATCCTAGGCCCTTTAAGGATTATGCTAAACCTACTCTACCTGGGCTCTATAAATGGTAGAGCAAAGCCTGAAGGACAGCACATTTCTTTACAGCATGGTTTACTGAATATTTCAAGTCCACAATTGAGACATACTTCTAAGAAAAAAAAAAAAAGACTCCTTTCAAAATACTATTTTCATTGACTATGTACCTGGTGACTCAAGATCTCTGGTGGAGATGTACATAAAGATTAATGTTGTTTTCATGCCTGCAAACACAACATACATTCTGCAGCTCATGGATCAAGGAGTAAGTCAACTTTCATGTCTTATTTAAGAAATACATTTCAACTTTCATGTCTTATTTAAGAAATAAATTTCATATGGCTATAGCTGCCATAGACAGTGATTCTTTTGGGGGACCTGGGCAAAGTAAATTGACAACCTCTGAATTGGATTTAATAATCTAGGTTATTAAGGATTTAATAATCTGGAACATTCATACTTCATGGAAAGAGGTCAAAATATCAGCATTAACAAGAGTTTGGATGAAGTTGATGCCAAGCCTCATGGATGACTTTAAGGGGTTCACTGCAGATGTGATAAAAATAGCAAGAACTAGAATTATAAGTGGAGCCTGAAAGTGACCGAATTGCGGCAATCTCATGATAGAATTTGATAAGGATAAGAAATTGACTTTTAGAGATAAGCAAAAAATGGAGTTTCTTGAGATGGAATCTACTCCTAGTCAAGATGCTATGGACACTGTTAAAATGGTAACAAAGGATTTAGATTATTACAAAAATTTAGTTGATAAGACAACAGTAGGGTTTAAGACTGACTCAAATTCTGAGGGAAGTTCTACTGTGGTTAAGATGCTAGCAAATAGCATCACATGCTACAGAGAAATCTTTCATAAAAGTAAGAGTCCATCAATGGGTCAAACTTCATTGTTGTCTTATTTTAAGAAACTACTAGAGCCACCTCAACCTTCAGCGACCACCACTCTAATCATTTAGTTCCCATTAAAATCAAGGCTAGACCCTCTGCCAGAGAAAACATTATGATTCGTTGGAGGCTCAGATGATTGTTACTATCTTTTTTTTTAGCAATGAATTATTTTTAAATTAAGGTATATACATGTCTTAAACCATAATGCTATTGCACATTTAATAGACAAGAGTATAAACATAACTTTTATATATACTGGGAAACAAAAAAAATTGTGTGACTCACTTTATTGTGATATTCACTTTATTGTGGTGATGTGGAACCAAACCCACAATATCTCCAAGGTATGCCTGTACTTATTTCCTAGTGCTTAATAAAAAATAAAAAAAAAAGATTCCTTTCAAAATATTATAAAGGGCAGTGGCTACTGTAATGTATATTAATATGTAACTTTACCAGATAATGTTAATTTTCTTCCCTAAGAAGTTGCACCAATGTACAGTAAATGTATTCTATGGAGTCCATTCTTTCTAACACGTGTCACAGTTTTTCATTTTATTTCTTATTTTGATGAAGTACCTATTTATCTTTTCTGTTTCTATTATCTATTCCTTTTTACCTTGTTGATTTGTAAAAAAATTTTTACATGTCTTTGAGTCCTTTTGGATAATTTGTTTTCACGTATTTTCTACAAATGTAGTTTTTTTTTTCTTTTACTTTCATTAATGGCTATTTTAATGAATAAGAACTTAGTTTAATAGTCAAATTCAGCATCCCTTTGATAAGTGGTTAGTACCTTAACCAGTCTTCTGTAAGGCAAGCTTCCTTACTCAGACCTCAGAATTCACATATGTTCTCTTAAAACATCAGTTTTACCTTCAACATAGAAATTTGTAGTTTGTTGTGGTGCCAAGTACTTTATTTTCTTCCCGCCCCCACTTCTAACACCTCCCCTTTATCCTGACCCCTGGCCCTCCCTCCTTTCCTTTCTTACTCTTTCACCCTTCCCTTTAGCTGTACTACAACATATTTTTTATATTTTTTTAAATCCATCTTTGCATTTATGGAGTAATTCAACTTTCTATTATGTAAATTTCATTATAAATATTATTTTTCCCTTATGGCTTCATTTCTATTTGTATTTTCTGTTTTGTTTTACTTACGACTTTGGGCATCTCTGCACTAGTACCATACTCTCCGGATTACTACAGATTTCCAGTAACTCCATATCTCAGGGCCTGAAGAATCTTACCAATTATTTCTTCCTTTTTTTCATATATATTTAAACTCATCATATTTCACAAAAATTAAAATAACAGCAAGAAAAACCAATCATGATTTTGAAGTTGCATTAAACCTACATATTAATTTTGGGAGAAATAACACATGTATGATATGAATTAAGTTTCCTTATTCATGAATATATTATTGTTGGATTTATTTAGATATTCTTTAATATCATACAACAAAGATTTAAATTTTCTGCTAACAGGTCTCACGTATATTTTGTTAGATTTATTCTTGGTTGTTTTATAGTTTTTGTTGGTATTTTAAACATTTTAAAATTACGTTTATTAATATTAACATTAATGTTTTTGTTCCTGGTGTATATAAACATATATGAATTGTATATATTGATTTTATAAATAATTATATTACCACTGTTTTCCTATTGCTTACATTTTGTTTGTGGATACATTTGGATTTCTATGTACGTTATTGTGGCATTTGCTAATAACAATGGTATAATAATGTTATTATTATAGTAACGCTATACTCTCCAGTCCTTATAATTCTTATTTCTTTCCCTGTGTCTTTTTCCTTGACAAAATTCCAACATAGTGTTGAAAGGAGTATTCATAGTGAATATGCATAACTTGTACCTGAAGCTAAGAATTACTTTTGGAATCTACCCATTTAGGATGATACCTGTTATTGAGATTTTTTTTCTTTATACTTTCCTTTACTTGATGAAGATTTTTTATGAGGTTAACAAGGTTCCCTTCTACTTCTGTTATAACAAGAATTTTTTACTATACATAAAAGTTAAATTTTTCTCCATCTTTTGAGATTTCACAAGGTCTCTGTCCTTTAATTGGCTAGTGTAAGAGTCAACGTTTACATATTTCTGCATTATTAAAACATCTTTACAATCCTTTCAAGCACCTAAACTAATCCTTGTATATCTCTGCCCTTTAATTGGTTAGTGTGAGAATAAACATTTATATATTTCCGCATTATTAAACCATTCTTGCAATCCTTTCTTGCATCGAAATTAATCCTTGTGTATTAATATTTTTAAGATAATTGAATTCCTTTTGCTAATATTTTGTTTTACATCAATTGGTATGAACAAATTGACCTATTTTTCCTCCTCATACCACTTTTATTTACTTTTTAAATTAAAATTATTCTGCCTCATAAAATATGTTGCAGAGTATTCCCTCTTTACTATTTTCATGGAAAAATCTGTATGCTTTTTTGAAGTTCTTTGAAAACTAGTAGCACTTGCTAATAAAACCTAAATTTCTGTGTGTTTTTCTTTAAGAGAAATGACTTAAATAATTGTTCAGATTACTTTAATAATTAATCTACAAATTTTATGATTTTAAGTTTTTCTTAAGTCAGCTTTTTTCTAGCTGCATTTCTGCAGCAATTTGATTCTCCTTCCCTAGATTTTCAAACATTGGCACTAAAGCTTAAGAAAACTTTGTAAGACATGGCAGTAGCTGCAATATTTCCCACAGAGCTAATTGTTTTTGGTGGAAGCCTAACCGTCCAGTTGACTCACCATTGTTCTTCTATTCCATGATGATGTTTCATCTGTTATTCATTCTTGTTCTCTTTAATAATTGTCATCATTGGTTCTTCAGCAGGATCCTACCCCCAAACATAAACCCCATGTGACTGTCAGACCAGCTTACTCTCTGTAAATTGGCTGCTAATTGGAAAATTTGACCTTTCTTTATCTCAATTTCTTGATCCATTCAATCCATGCAGTTTTCCCTAGAAACTCATTCATTCCTTACTTCATTCATTCATGAATAGTAGCCTTGGGAAGTTATTTAGTAATTCTGACCCTCAGTTTCCTTAACATTAGAATGGAATTAACACCACCTGGTTTGTTGGGCTCTTTACAACATATGAAGAAAATGTTATATAAATACAACTTACTATTCACATGTTATTAGTAATTTAATTATATTTTTTTCTTTATTAAAAGTAGTATATGTGTGTTTTAGATCAGAGTGCCATTCCTCTATTTCTCCACCTCTTTCGCCTTCACTGTTCTGGCAGAATAGTCACAATTTTCTAACAAGCAGTAAGGAGACACTTTCTACATCCAATCTGAAACTATAGCCAACGGACAATTGGGAGACTTGCTTACAGCACTGGAGACAAAAGGTACAGAGGAAAACAGCTGTGATGGATGACAAGTAAATCAAAAGGACTCAACAAAAGCCAAAATGGAAGGTCCTGCATGGCACTGACTTTTCACTGAGGAAGGCTGTGATGAGAAGTAGATGTGAGGCCTCCACATCACAGGTCACCTTACCAATGGGGAGAAATGAGAAAATGAGGAATGTCAGGGAGGACTTAGCTCTGGGGAAACTTTAGTACTATGTATTGTACTTTTTACCCATCAATTTCAAAATGTTCCTCATGAAGGATGAATAAGCATAAACATTTTGTAATAAAATCATGCTTGGGTCCTGAATTTATTTGCATCATTTTATGAACTTATTTTTTTAATTAAAAGTTCAAATGATTTATGAAGAAAATGAATGATGGTGAGTTTACAATGTTGGCCTTTACAGCACTGGTTCACCTAGAGAGTTTCTTGTGTATCTGCAATAGCTAAATTTGAAATAGAGCCTATATTTGGGTTTAGCAGCCCTCTGCCAGATGCTTTTTTATCATATTTGCTCTACAGTCACCACTATAACACTCCACAATGTTTCAGTTATCCAAGATGAATAAGTTCTAGAGATGCACTGTACATCACCATTCCTATAGTTTACAATACTGTTTTGTACACTTAAAAAGCTTTTAAGAGTGTAGGTCTTATGTTAATTCTTCTTACCACAACCACAACAGAAAAGGACGTGGTAAGATTGTGATGCTTAATATTGCTAAACACAAATCCAGAAAATTTCATCTAAGATTCAGAGGCTTACTTTGTGTTAAGGTAAAATCGATAACAGAAAAGGCAGTAAGTTTTCATTTGTCCCCAATAACCTTTTTAACAAAGCCAACCAGGAAAGTCTTTTTTAAAAGAAAAGAAAATTATAGCACTGATTCCAGAATCTTGGAAAGTGTCATAAAATTAGAATCCTTAAGGTCATTATGTAGATATTACTTTTGATTCCAATCTTATATTTTATTATTTTAAAATACTTCCACTTATACACAATGTGGATATATGGGTTAGAAACAGATCAAATATATAAAATAAATAAATCTATGGCTCTAAACAGTATATACATATTATAGATTGTAAAATAATTTTTTGATACTTAGAGGAAATCAGTGTGAGAGTCAAATATTTTCAGCATATCCATGCATAGTGAATGCTCACTTTAATTATACGTATTCATATCTTTTTATATTAAAGAAATACAAGGCTGAAGGATCATAAAATGCTTTACCATATGTCACCAATTCTCTTTTTCTTCCTCCTTGTTTAGAAAAAAACAATCTCAAGAGCTTGTCTTAAGAAAGATCTGCATTCTGATTTAAGCATCTAGAGACAGAAAGAAGCATACTTATCTCTGATTATTCTATTCAATTCATATTTATACTTGCATGTACACAGTTTCATACTATATTATTCTTAAAGTTACAAGGTTAGATGGCTTCAGAATTGCCTCAATAAAATCTGGCTGAGTTTTCCGATTTGTGATGTTACTACTGTTTTTGAAACAATATTAATGGTCTAGAAAACCAATTTTTAATAACTTTCAGCTTATTTTTTAATACCCAAACTGTATCTAAACATACCTTGGTATCATTGATATTATTATTGTTGCTGCAATATCTTTTAAAAATCCATGCATGAATTATGTTCCCTAAAGTTTCATTCTATAATATATATTACAAAATGGGGGAAAGGTTATTTCACATTTTCCTCCGTGGATTTTGATGTTTTATCAATTTAATGTGACTCTTTCAATATTTTAAAGTAAAATTAATTATAAATACATCCTCCAATCTCATATCTTATGTACTTTATTTTAACAATACTTTATAAGATTTAGGTAAACTAGGAAATACATCTGTTTCAACAAATTTGGTTAGAGTTTTGAGATATTGTATAAAAACTGAATTTACATTGTTTTGGGAAGATATTCCATGTGGGTAAGTGGGATAGTTAATTTAAAAAATATGAATTAATCATATAAATCCAGTGTAACTTAATTCTGTTATCATAATAACCAGAAATAAGTTTCAGGCTATTTGAAAAATATACATATTCCAGTTGACCATTAATAATTGATTCATTCATTTCATTATTTCTGGAAATCTCAAACGAATCTTTTATGTTTCTATGTATGTTAAAAGTGAAGGAGAGAGAGACAGAAAGGGAAAAACACAGACAGAAATGACAAAAGAGAGCATGAGACACAGAAAATGAGAGAATATTTATTCCCCAGGGAATGTGTAATGTTGTCTCATTAAATAACGTTAAAATTCCTCCTAGAATAAAATGAGTTAGAAATGAGAGGTCAGTAAATGATAGGTTCTATAATGTAGCCTAAATATTTTTCCTTTCTTGACTAATTTACATATTTATTTAAAAATTAATATTAGCAGAAATATCAAAAATTTGGTCATTTTTGAGTGAATAGAAACTAATTATTAGTTGAAATATTCTTGCCCTTATCTAGCAAATAATTATAATACATATATTATTTATGATTTATTAGTACAAGTAAAACACTTATACTAAAAAAAGCTATTTTGTTAAAATATAAGTTTTTTCTATTGCATGGAAAATTATCACCCTTTAAGGATATTTTTTAAATATAAAAATTAATATTTAAAAACTAAGTAACCGATGTTGCACAGAAATGATGAGCGGCTGTTATTTTAGACTGAGCTCCTGCACTAGGTCCCAACAGACCAGACCAAACCCTAATGGAGTCATTGTGCTATGTGTCTTGTAATCAAATGGAACTTTGAAATGTTCCAATTTAAAAATAAATTAATTAATTAAATTAAATAAAACAAGAGATTTGCAGCAACCAATCAGAAAGGGCTCAGTTCTCCAGAGCTAGCATGATAAGGAAGTCCCCTCTCTTCTGACCCTGAGAGAAAACTAACTTTGAAACGGCCAATGCACTTTTCATTCCTTATTTCTGCTTTCTTCAGCCCTCTTGTGCTTATAGAGCCAAACTACTGTGCTCAGTTCATTAGGACACTCATTCTACTGTAAAGAATTAGGTGTTGCCCAATTCTAGAATTGCAAATATAAGTCAATAAGATCTTTGAACTAAATTTGTGGTAATTTTGTTTTTCGACACTGAAGAACACAAAACACCCTTTAAAATGCCATTTTCTCTCATCTGTAAGTGTGTTTTCTACACTAGAAAGGGAGGCAGTTAATTGAGCTCAGTATTTGCATACTGTATTTAGCGCTACATATATGCAGCAAAATTTATGGTCATGCTACATGAAAGTCCATCCCTAAGAGTACTAATGATTATAGTTATGTGTGTACTGATATGTATGCATATGTTTGAAAATGCAGTTTAAAATATTTATTGTAAGTTATATGATTAAACAGAGAGAACTGACAAACAATTCTGATGTAATGACTTGAGACTGAAGTGAAAAATATGATAGAGTGTCAATTAAAACAGAAGTTACACAGTCTTCCTGATAATTGAAAGAAGTTAAAATGAAGTAATTCATCCTTATTGCTTCTAATTGGAAAGCACACATATATCATTTATGGTCCAAAGTTCATAGTCTATAAAATTAACCCCTAAAATGTAGCAGCACAAGTGACGAAGTTGCTCAAGACTGTTTGACAAAGATACTCAAATCTGTTCTGTCATGTGAATATTTTCAATGTTAATAATAAGAATGAGTTTTTATTCTGTACGCATCAGGTAATTCCACTGAGTTAGCTTAGGGTGTAAACTAAGAACGTATTTTGAAAGGAAATAAATCTAGGCTTCTGTTAGAGAAAAACATACTTTCCTTAGGGCCAAATACAAAAGAACAGCTATAAACACTTTATAAGTGAAATGGCACCTACATCTATCCACTTATTTAATATAAATGTAGTGACTACAACTATGTACTAGGAGCTGAGTTAGATTCCAGAGATTCAAAATCAAGGTAGAATTCTTGACTTTCAGTATCTCACTGGCTTAACTGAGAAGATAAACAAGAAATCACACAGTTCAGGTCACTAGAAGATATTATTCGAGAGCAGGTAATGTGGACTAGGTGGGGTTGAGGGGTGGCTTAATAAACTTGGAGACACCTGAGTTGAATCTTGAAGCTGGGGTAAAATTAATTAGTTGATGAATTGGGGGACAGAGGTGAGGAGAAATTGAGTCAAGGGTTATTATGTAAGAAGGAGGGTAAATGTAGATCCTAGGAGAGTGGTTAGATGACAAATCTTGAAAGCCTGAAATGATGTACTGTCACAGGGAATGGGAAAACAATTCTTTAGTGAATGGCCTTTTCAATCAAGTTAGAGAACAAAAGCAGGATGTGGCCAGGAGCGGTGGCTCAGGCCTGCAATCCCAGAGCTTTGGGAAGCAAAGGCAGGCGGATCACAAGGTTAGGAATATGAGACCAGCCAGACCAACATGGTGAAACCCTGTCTCTACTAAAAATAAAATATTGGCTGAGTGTGGTGGCAAGTGCCTATAATCCCAGCTACTTGGGAGGCTGAGGCATGAGAATTTCTTGAACCCAGGAGGCAAAGATTGCAGTGAGCCAAGATTGCACCACTGCACTTCAGCTTGGGCAACAGAGTGAGACCCTGTCTCAGTAAACAAAAAGCAAACAAACAAATAAAAAAAAAACAAAAACAAAAAAGCAGATTGTAAATTTGGGAAAAGGTGAGAAAATTAGTATTAGATGTGGCATTTGAGATACTTGTAGAATACATGTTCATGGAGTAATAAATATATATTAATTTCCTCAAGATCTCTGATAAATGAGGAGCAGGAGAGTGATTCCTGATTATGTAGGGCCTGATGTTCATAAAAATTGAAGCCCTCTTTAAGAAAAAATATGCAAAATAAATGTGTATACATTTTTATAAAAGTGATGTATACATATGTAAATATGTATTTATAATAAAAAATTACAATAGATTGTAAATTTAAGATAGCTTACAAACATTACATCATAGGATCTAGAATAATAGCACAGTTTCATAAATTAATAAACTACCTAATGCATTGTTTTTACATTTTTATATGTCAATTTTAAATAATATTTGTATTAAGGTTAAAAGACAATTTTCTTTTCCTCTAGAATGATTTATTAATATATGTTTAAATTGATGACTTATTAGAAATGTTTCACTCAGCTTCACAACTCATCATTGGTAAAGTAAATTTTTAGTATTATTGTTAAATACGTAAAAATCAATATTTGTTTTTTGGTCATAGCCAAACTGTGAGACTTCCAGGCCTTTCAATATTTTGTTCAATGGCTAATCTTAAATACTTTTTGAATTAATGATATACATTAACCATTGATTGTTATGTTGATGACATGACATATTATAGTTTTATGTAACTTCATTGATGGTGATTTTCATAGAGATTTATAAAACATATGCTTTATACATAAACATGCCTGCTGCTTGTAGAGCTGAGATAGGCTGTGCTCTACAAACACAGGAATAATGATAAATTTAATATCATGTAACTTTCATCAACTAAAAAAATTATAATTGTTTATACTGCATTGTTAACTGTATTCGGGAAGAATAATGCTTCTGTTTTGATGAGGCATTAAAGAGAACTGAATGGGAAGATTAGAAGAATCTTCCATGGACAAGCTTGGAGCTTTGTACATTTCAAACTTCATTTCTCCCCTACTATACACATATTCTGCTACCAGACGGTCTCTGGACCATTTTTATCAAGACATGTCTTCTGGCTCTGTACGTTTACATCAGAAAACCAGTATAAAGTCACACTGAACAATAGGGGTATTCTTGGAAGTGATTTTTACACCAGGAAAACTAGAAATAACAACCATAGACAAAAATATCTGTGAACCACATATTTTTCAATCATGTAACAGGACCTCATCCTCTTTCAGTCAGATCCTAAAATGCTCATGGCCATTCCAATGCTACTAGTCACTAGATAAAGTGTGATGAAAAAGGAGTTGGAATGGAGGCAAAGGTATTTTTTTTTTTAGTGTTTTATTTTTCCATATAGATGCCCAATTTTTCTAGTTAATACCAATACATATATAGGGCATGGGGGAGGGGTCTTAATTATCTTCCATTGATATATTTGCCTCAGTATGTAGTACTACTAAACTGGCTTAACACTGTCTATAAAAATTCTTGTAGTTAAAATACCCTTGTTTAAAAATATCAAAAAGTCAAATAAGAAAGGCAATATGAACCACATTGCTAAGATCCTTCCTACAGTCTTGAAAGGAGTCCTTGCAAGTCAGAGACACTGAAGTGGAGATTCATTACCTTCAAGAGCATATGCTTTGGAACACACACCCTACTATAGCATAGTACTGAGCAGAGACCATAATTTAAAATATGAACAACTTAGTTACACAGAATTCTAACTATAGGCATAAAGATAACTAAATGAAAAAGATATGACTCATCAATAAGAGATAAATAAAAATAAATAATTTAATTAGAGAAGAAAACGTTATGAATTCAACAAACATCTGCCATTTTCAAGAAATTATATGTACATAATTGAAGATTAGTATCTTACACACCAAGGTATTTATTAACAGTTGTAAATATAATTTGTATCAATTTTATCAAATGTATTATATTCCAGATCCAATTATCTGCCTTTTCAGAGTATGATTATTAGGTTAAACTTGTCTGGATTACAAACATCACTATTATCCAATAATATAATTCAAGTTGTAGATTTTTATATATTGATGACCTCTATAATAAATTACCTTAACCTTTCACGCTCCTTGAGATAGATTCTAAATAGAAGAGGAGAGTGTGCCTAATCAGGAACAGACTGCCTGGAGGAGTGTTGTCCATAGAGATTTTTGCAGGACTGTATTACTTGAGTCACCCAAGACCTGAGCCTTATTATTATTATTATTATTTTGGTCTAGAACGTTCCCGGGTGACTACTGAATTAGTAGGAGAATAACTGAATAATTTATGTGTGTATGTGTGCATGCGTGTGTACGTGTGCATGCATGTGTATAGGCAATATGATAATTATGGCTTTTATTTTAATTATTAGAATATTAACATTTCTTTGCATATGATTATAATTTATGTGAGCAACCAATTTAAAGTAAATTTTTTATCAATCAGTTTATTATTTTAGTAGAAATCATGTTTTTGCCATGATGGCATGCTTCACCAAAATCTACATTCAAACTATTACCACAAAAGGAAATCACTCTATCAGTAGTGCCAAACTTTTCTACTGATTTTATGATAGCATTATTACCAATATCTAATGTCTCAACTTCATCCAAATGAACTTCCAAAAACTTTAGAGTGCATGAACTGAATGAATTCAAACCATCTTTACAACAAATGGACTTCTCATTTAAAGCATTCTGATCACTCCGATATAAACATGGCATTACTTGATCTTTTGGAAAAGTTCTTCTGTTAATGGAGTCAAGATATTAACAGCTACAATTTCACTAATAATATGCATAAGGAAACCTGGAATTGAAAATGAACACTAATTTTGAAAAGTCATTTGATCTAAACGAAAAGTCATGCTTCAAAGAGTGATATGCAAAGGGACTTTCTGCATATTAAATCATTGCTTTGGGACAGAGAATTAACTGTTCATTTTAAAGCAGATGCTGATGTGTTTTCAGCATAGCTGTGTTTACTTATTTCTGCATAGTCAATGATAGCACTAGAGCTCTCATTGCAGATGGCAAATGTTCATAAATATTTCACACAGATGATGTATTCATCAATTCTTTAAGAAACAAATTCACAACTATTTTTTGTCATGAGATTCAGAATTATTTTTATTTAAAAGGCATTTTATTTTTAAGCTAACTTTTGCTGAAAAGTGTTATTGAAAAATAAAAATTTATTATAAAAGTAAATATTTATAAACTATATGTTTAATGAAAAATTAAACATTGAGGAGGTATATTCAAGCTAATCACTCTATGTTCTTGACAAAACTGCTCATGCTGTGTTTCTCACTGTATTTCATGAACATCTAACCTATGATTTGTCAACATCTCCACGGGCATTGCTGATTGGTGTATTTGTGCCCCTTTGAATCTCACAGGTTGCTGTGAGGCCCAGGCCACAGCATAATGGGCTGGCATAACAGAGATACCAATTCTTCACAAGTTGTTCCTTGTTTGCATGTTTAAAAAACATTGAAAAAGAGTTTCTTTTTGGTCACGTTTTAGGTATGATGCTTACCTATTAAAGTGAGAACTCTGTTCATTGGGTGTGTGTCTTACACATTACTAGAGGATAATATATAGAAGAAGCTGAATTTAGAAATTGGAAGGCTTCCAAACACATCATCATCATTCTTTATTGCAATGCATTCATTAACAGCAATACTTAAAATACAATAGTCCTGGGAAAATGCTAAATTGGGCCAGATGCTAGGACAGCAGAAATAACTCTGAAGAGTCTTACTTAAACCTCATTATTACGGTCACAGTAATCTAAATCCTTGTGTGAACTAGCCCTTAGTAACTTTCTAACATCTAAATGCCCTTCACTGTGTTCTAGTCTCCCTGGCCTTCTTGCTAATGTTTCCCAAACTTGTACAGTATTTTCCAATCATTATGCTTTTATGACTTCTGCTCTCTCTGCCTTAAAAGCTCTTCTACAAGATGCCCATAAGCTCCCTCCTCATCTTGACATCTAACCAGGCCAGTTCTTCTCTGTCCACCTCGTTTAAAAGAACAACCACAGAACCCTGACCAACAATGCAGACTCCTTGTTCACATTCCTGCTAATTTGTGTATATTTCACTTGTTTATTGCTTTATGTTTCCCATCACCAAAATATAAAGCCGTGAGGGCCAAAGTTCTTATCTGTTTTGTTCAGAACGGATTGGCAGTGATAAGATTGTTCTTGGCATGTGGTAGCCATTAAATAAATGTTTTGAATACATTTATCTATTGCAGGTTTTCTTCTTTTTACTTATTAGTAAGCTATGATCATTTAACTGCCTGGGGCTGATGGTAAATTTGAGCCAGTAATTTTACTAAGTACATTTAGATAACAGTAAATGGTAAGGGTATTTAAGTAAAATGTGTTATTTATTAAAAAATTAACTCCTATAGAAAAAATCAGAAACATTATTTTAGTTCATTTGTGCTGCTATAAAAAACAACTGAAACTGGGTAATTTATAAACAATTGGAATTTATTTCTCATATTTCTGAAGGCTGGGAAGTTCAAGATCAAGACATCAAGAGATTCGTTGTCTGGTAAGGTTTATTCTCTGCTTCAGAGGTGGCCCCTTCTTGATGCATCCTCTCAAGGCAGAGGGATTAATGCTATACCTTCCTTCAAGTGGCAGTAGAGGGGGAAAGAAGAGAGCTAGTTCTCCTGAGCCATTTTATAAGGGCACTGATCGAACTCATGAGGGTGGAGCCCTCATAACCTAATCACTTTCTCATTGCTCCACCTCTTAACATGACTGCATTAGCAATTAAGATTCAATATAATTTTTTGAGAGTCACAAATATTCAAGCCATAGCATTATGCCTCTGGGAAGCGGTATGTAAAATACATCTATTCTATCCCAGTAGCCCCAAAAGTTTTAACAAGTTCCAGCATCTGCTAAAAAGCCTGAAGTCCAGAGTCTCCTCTAAGTATCGTCTAAATCATATAGACTTAACACTCGAACTACAATTGATTTTGAGGAAAATTTGCCACCAGCTGTGGGCCTGTGAAAACCAGCAAGTTAGGTTCTTCCGAAATACAATGGTGGACCGTAGAATGGACAATATCATTGAAAAGGGATAAATAGGAAAGAAGAAAGGAGTAAGGGGTTGCAAGTCAGTCCAACACTCAACAAGGCAAACATGAACTCTTAAAGCTGGGAGGGGGGAACACTCCTTGGCTTTGTGTCATGATTTCTGGACACACTGCGCATGGTGTAAGCCCCTAAGGCTCCAGAAACCCCCATTCCTTCAATAGCTTTGCTGCGTGCAGCCCACATGGCATTTCTCATGTGTTAGAGTTGAATGCCTACAGCTCTCCCAGGCTGGCTCTGCTACTCTCAGAGGTGATCCAGCCCTCACAGCTCTATTAGGCATTGCCCCAGTGGGGGCTCTCCGCAGAGGCCTGAACCCTGCAGCAGTTCTCTGTCTGGGGCCTCAGGGTCTCCAAGACCTCTACATCCTTTGAAATCAAGGCAGAGGTAGACATGTCTTCGCAGCTTTTGCACTCTGTGCTGCAGAGTTAGCACCAGCTGGATGCTGCAAACCTTTACCACCTCAGTCTCCTGGAGGGCGGCCCTGGCTGCACTGAGGCTCACTGGAGTTGCCCAGGAGTGCTGCACCAGAATGCATTGAGCAGAAACTTGAGGCAGCTCTGGGAAGTGAGCACTGAGATCCCAGAGGTGCTCTGAATCCCTCCTTTGAAGTCTTTCTGTTCTCAAGGCCCTGACACTGTGGGCCTGTGCTGGGAGTGGCAGCCTTGAAGATCTCTGAAACATTTTCAGGGCCAGTCTTCCATTGTCTTGATGAATAGCATTCTGGTTTCCTTCTAGCCATACCAATCTGCTTATCAAACTTTCACTGTTGACACCCTTGGTGTTTTATCCTGAACAGCATTTTTCTTTCTTTACAAACTGGCCAGTCTGAGAATTTGTCAAATCTTTAAATTTTGCCATCACTCTCAAATTCAACCTTCCACAAAACAGCAAGTCATGGATATAAGTCAACTAAGTTCTTGGTCACTTCATAAAAAGGATTGCCTTTCCTCTGATTGCTAATAACTTGTTCCTCATTTTCGTATGAAGCCTCACTGCAATGGCCCTTCTCATCCATATTCCTAGCAATATTTTGTTCACAACCATGTAAACAATCTCTAAGACTGAAGCTCTATCTATGGTCCTTCTTTCTTCTTCTTCTGCGCCCCCTCCCCTGCTCCTCCTCTTCCTCCTCCATATTGCAGCCTCTAACAATTCCATAGCTCCTTCTACATTTTTAGGAATTTGTTACATTAGCACCTCACTCCTCAATACCAAATCTGCCTTAGTCCATTCTGGCAGACATAGCAAACTACTTTACACTGGCTAATTTATAAACAACACAAATGGTTTGATTTCACAGAGGTGCAGCCAAAGAGAAATGGAGCTCAGGATGGATCATACCTTGAGTCTCATGCATCTCTGATTTAGAAGTTATTTAGATGAGAATCTGGTTTTGAGATTTTTGAGTTGGTATTAAAACCAATTATGACTTCTGGGGCTATTGGTATGGAATGAACATAAGGTAAGTGTATGTAAGTGGAACATGAATTCTGGAGGATCCAGTCTGGAATGCTATGGTTTGAACGTTTGTATCTCTCCAAAATTAATGCTTAAACTCAGTGCCCAATGCAATAGTATTAGGAGGCGGTGTACCAAGGATGTGATTAGGTCATGAGGATTCTTCGCTTATGAATGGGATTGGTGTCTTCATAAAGGGGGTTGAGGAAACTAGCCAGCTGTTTTTCTGCTCTTCTGTCAATGGGGATTCAGCATTCATTCCCTCCAGAGGATGCAGCAAGAAGACACTACCTCGGAAACAAAAAGTGAGCCATTAGCAGATACCAAATCTCCTGGTCCCTTGACTTGGACTTCCCAGCTTTCAGAACTGAGAGAAATAAATTTATGTTGTTTATAATGAGCCAGTCTAAGGGATTTTGTTACAGCAGGCAGAACAGAATAAAACACAAGTTAAAGCATGTACACAAATATGAACTGGTCATTTCAAATGGCCAATTCAGAACGTGTTTTTTTCTTTAGAAGGTTTCAGCAATTTTGATAGGCAATAATCTTTAAATAGGGACACACAGATCTCTAGTCTAATTGCCATTTAGCCTTTGTTGGTGAGATGAGTAATAAAACTTCAGCCTTTTCAACATCTTTAAAATCATAGTACATTTGTGGATGCATGTAAAAAGTAACTACAGACCTACAATGACCCAAATGGGGGAATTTTTGTGACAGGCAAGCAATTATGTATTAATTGTGGTAACAAATTTTTGTTACTTTTATTAATCCGTAGGTCTTTAATTTAGAAACATAAATCAGTTTTCAAACTCCATCACTCCAGTGGCCAAGCCAGAGTCAGAATTATGCTTACACATTTAATTGGGGGAGAACTTGCAAAATCACCTGCATTTTATTTTATGAATAATCATAAGAAGGAGAGAGTTAAATGCTACGCTTTTACATAAGTAAGAAAATTTTTTTATTTTTGAAATTTGCAACAGGGCTTGACTCAATTTTGATGAACATTTCCTTAGCCTTTTGAGGATTCTGTTCCTTTATGTGTCATAATTATATAACAAGAGGCATACATAAAAGGTCATAAGCTCAGATTAAAGAGAGATTTTACTTAAATAAAATACGGTAGAAATTTGGTTATATAAAATGATATTTTAAATTAAGAAGGTAATGAAATCTGTGGAATCTGTTACACATTTTCTAAATTGCACATTTATTTTAGTAGGAGAATATATTCTCCAAAGTTTCACTATAGAAATATGCGTGATATTTGAAATATGTGAATCTGTAGGTTGACTATTGCATTATATTTTTTAAGTTATGTGTGATTTGCATTTAGTTCAGGTAGATGAAAGTAAAGATTTCTAACAGCAGCTTTCTCACAAACAATTCATTATTCTTAATTATGCTGATCAGTCTGAAAATAATTTACACATTTTAAAGTTATCTTGCATTTTATTTAAGTTCAATAAATACTTCCTACTTCTGAATTAATATTTTAGAAATAACGTGAAAATAAACCATCTGTATTTTCATGAATATTAGAGTCATAAGGGGAAAAGTAATGTCACAAGTATATAAAAAACTTGATGTGAAATTTTCATAAGTCACATTAACATGTGAAGTTGGTGTACAGCTAGAGATATACATACTTATTTTAATGTAGCGAAGGAAAGCATATCATTATGTAAAACCCAAGAGTAATTTATATTTTGTATTTCATCTTTTCTAACTAAGCTATCCCTCCAAATAATTTATTCAGTTATATCACAATATGTTCCATCAGGAAGAAAACAACATATTTGAAACAGACTATTGTTTCTGACATCATCAAACAGAATAGTCAGAATCAGGGAGGGATAATTTACATAAGAAGATAGAATGGAGACACATACATACCCATTCTGTTTTAAAAATAAAGAAAAAAATGAAATGCCCAGTGAGTTTTAGTATTTGCCAGTTAATTTACATTAGGAATAGTTTTAGTGCATCAGGAAAGTTATTTCCTCTTATAAACAAAGTTCTTGAAAAAAATAAAGTTGGGATGAAAGAAGAGTTGTATACCAAAAGAATACATCAATCTGGTGTGGTAAAGAGGAAACTTTTTTAAAAAGAATTTGGAACAATGAATAACTACAGGTTCAAAGTGGCAGATAAAATGCATACTACACTTTCAAAAGTGTGCATTTAAAAATCTATTGTTAGAATTGTTAAAGTAATAAACCAGAAATGGTGATAAAACTAAAATGTACAAATCACCAAGGGTATCAGAGTCATAGGGACACCTTATGAAACAGGGCAACTTCTAATGCAATACTTTAAAAGGGAATTACTGCAATAGGACAATCTTAGCATGATCGGGGCAGTACAGCTAGAAGCAGAGCAGGGAGGGTTTACAAGTGAGCAGATCAGTCACTGGGTTCAGAGAAAGGGCAACATCATAGCCTGCCCAGAGTCCCCATTCTGAGCAACTACCTGTGGCATTTGCCTTGAGGATAAACAAAGACTAGCTCTCTAACAGAAGTGTGAGTCTGACACTAGGGATGCAGTGTGGGTATTGATACCAGAGGCAAACGGCATTCTCAAACTAAAAGTTCAACACAATTCTATTTAAATTCATTTTTTAAAGCCAACTTTTGACATTAAATATTTTCAACCAGACAATCCTACCCATAGCCAGTGATTTCATGAAAATATTTGAAGATGCTTTCAAGAATATGCAGACAAAATGATAGATATTCATGTGGCATATTTGATAATAACTATAAAACACAGGCAATCTAAATATTCACCAGTAATGAGATGCCTGACATAATTATGGAATATCATGCAGCAGTTAGAAAAATGAAACTGATCAATATCTACTGAAATGGAACAATGTGTAACACCTGCTTTAGAGTATAGAAAGCAAGTTGCAAGGCAATATAAAATCTACGCTCTGTTACATAAAAAACTATCTACCTATATAACCAACAAATATATATGTGTGTGTACAAATGTTATAGAGAGACAGAGAGCGATATGCTCATTTATATGTGTTTATTAGATTGTTTGGGACGATATACCCAAACAATCACAATAATAATTTCTGAGGAGTAGCAGTACTTAAAGCGGGACCCTTAAAATTTTCTAAATAATATTCATTGTAGTGTAGACTTTTGACAGTTACATATATTATTTTCATTTTTTAAATATGTTAAGATAGAGCAGAGGATAACAGGATGCCTAGAACTGAAAAGGAAACATGTAGTACATATTTAAACTGTCATAGGAAGAAAGTGAAATGAGAGAACAGGGCTAAAATTAAATTGATTCCAATATATTTACCCAGAGCTGCAAAATAGTCATGTTTTATTAATTATTAATTCATATTCCTACAAATAAATAGATAAAAGCTACATTCATTGAGGACATGCTAAGCGGTAAGCACATTATTATTTGCTTTATAGGCATTATCCCATTTGACTTCACAACTATCCTATGAAGCAGGCACAAATCCTTATTTTACAGGTAAGATAATGAAGCCACACAGAGGTTAAACTATAAGGCTTATAATTAGCAGAGCCAATTATATTATATTATTTCTTGTTTATGAAATACAGGAAATTCCTGGATGTCCTTGGTTTGAATCAACTTACAGGGGTCTTGGAATGGCAACAGTTTTGAATGCACAATATCCTAATTCTACAGAAGATCTACTTCTTTGACGTCCAGAGAATATTAAAGGACAAGAAAAAGAGCCATCCTGACTGAGCTTCTGAGTTTACAATACTTTACTTTTGCTTGGCTTTATCTACATGGGGACTTCCAGCATGTAGCTAGCTCACTTAGCCAACAGCCTGATCATGATCCTCTAGATTCTGGAGAGTGGAGCTTTACGAAGACATTGTTCTGAACCAAATTCCTGTTGTGAGCCCATCATCTTTAAGAGGGAGGTTCTGCAGGTTACTGCTCAGCATTGGGAAACTGATCCCAGACAGCAGGCAGCAAGTCAGTGGAAGAAAGAGCCCAACATAATGCTGGGAGACTATGCTAATTAATTAAACCTAATGAACCTATTTTTGTATAAGATGCTATGGTACAAATTTTATTCTGAGTTTTTAAAAGAGTGCAATTTAAATATTTGGTTTCTTATTCCTGAAGAATGAGCTATAAGACTTATTTTAAATTAACTGCTTTAAAAAAATGAAGCATGTATAAAGCTTATAGACCTTTTGCTCACTTCATGTGGTCTAATGTTTACTCTCATGTTGATAGAAAAGAAGTCAATGAAAGAAAATGATATTAATTATTTAACTAGACCAAATTGATGGTGATTTGTTTAGGTGCATATGGGTGACATCAAAAGTATACAGTTTGTGTTAAAAAACATATATCTTATTTTACTACATCTTACCTGTTAACAAGGAAGTATGTTATAAGAGAGTGATATTGGCTAGATTTTGTAAGTAGTAAATGAAATCATATGCTTTTTTTTCATTAATTCATTTATGCTGGAGGTTACAATTTTTCGAAATTCATTTGAATTTAAAAGTCAGATGTTGGCAACGACCTTGAGCAGTAGAATATAAATAACAGTCAGATGCTTAGTGTTCCAATAATGGAACACTAGGCATAAACGTGCTAACTAACTAGCTTTCTCTTTATTTTTCAGCAGATATTTTAAATAGAAGAAGTACAATAAAAGAGAGTGGTTCTTCAAGTACCTGGTTTGGCAATGTTCAAACTGGCATTCAGCTATTTCGTCTGTGTATGTGTATGTGTGTGTGTGTGCGATTATTAACATTATTAGTATAATAAGGAGCATTACTTCACAAACTTTAGAAGGAAGAAAAATCTGCTAGAAATGGGCTATTTGGAAAATCAGTATTTGCACTGGTTGCTCTTATGTAGTTGATATTACATTTTTATGTACTAATATCCTGCTGTATTCAAATAACATTATTTCTAGACATGTCAGGCAGCTTATTTAATTAATTAACATGAATTGAGTTGATGGTAATAATATTATCCCTGGACTTACCCTGGCATTGGTCCATTTCCAGCAAGACTGTAAACCTGACGAGGATTTAGTAGATACTGGAATTTTCTGTAAATTCTGTAAAGGTGAAAATGTGGGAAAAAAAGAAAATTTAATACTACTCAATACTTTTAAAAGCTGTAATGTGTCTCAGTGTTATAAACTATATATAGTTGAAATTAATGATATAAATTAACACATAATTTCTATCAATTTAATAAAATTTGAATCGGAATATCAGAAGTCTAATAGTTCCATGGGAACTATTGGTTTTTATAAAGGCCTAGTAGCTACTATAAAGGTAATATAGTTCATACATTAGCAATATTGCTTGCATCCTTAATATGCATATATGTTTAGAATATCCTCTAACCCTTTTTTCAACATTTAGCTAACTAGATTTCAAATAAATTATGCACTTTAAACATTTCAGCATCAAATTGCTTAAATATCTTCCCTCAATAAATTTTTGTGGATAATTCATTTCTCCATAGATCCCTAATAGACCTGAAAATTATCTATCCCCTACATAAAATGGGACTGTACATTGTACATATGTTCATGAATGCAAAGAATATAGCCTCATCTGGCCTAATCATTTCATATAAGCAAACCTTTATCGGTCATCTCACAAAATTGCTAAACTGTCTTAGTAGCACATATTAAATAATTATTTTTTTTGAAAGAAAAAAAATTCTGTAAATAAATGCAACCGAAATGTTTCTATGCATGTACCTATCTCACATGGTTTGAATTCTTAGACAAACAGTAAAAGTAAAGAGATAACAGTACATCAAAAAGTTAATTTAACACAGTTGGGCATTATTCCTAGGATAAAATGTTGGTTCAACCTACACAAATCAATAAATATGATTCACCACATAAACAGAATTAAAAGCAAAATCCATATAATTATCTCAATAGATGCAGAAAAAGCATTTAAAAAAACACAAATCCTTTCATAAAAAAGAAATCCTCAACAGACTAGGCATCAAAGGCACATACCTCAGAATAATAAAAGCCATCTATGACAAACCCACAGCCAACAGCATACCAAACGGGCAAAAGCTCGAAGCATTCCCATTGAGAACTGGAACAACACATGCCCACTCTCACCACTCCTGTACAACATACTTCTGGAAGTGCTAGCCAGAGCAATTAGACAAGAGAAAGAAATAAAAGGTATCCAAATAAGAAAATAAGTCAAGCTCTCTCTTTTCACTGACAGTGAATCTATACTCAGAAAACTCTCAAGATTCCACCAAAAGCCTGCTAGAACTGATAATTTAGCAAGGTTTTAAGAAACAAAATAAATGTATAAAAATTCATAGCATTTCAATAACATCCAGGCATAGTCAAGTCAATTATACAATATCATTTATAATAGCAACACACACAAAAAAATACCTAGGAATAGAACTAAACAAGCAGGTGAAACAGCTCTACAAGGAGAACTATAAAGCACTGCTGAAAGAAATCAGAGATGATACCAATAAATGAAAAAAACATTTCAAGCTCATGGAAGAATCACTATTGCTAAAATGGCTATTCTGCCCAAAGTAATTTACAGAGTTAACACTATTTTTATGAAACTACCAATGTCATTTTTCAAAGACAGAAAAAAACTCTTCTAAAATTAATGTGTAACTAAAAAATAGCCTGAGTAGCCAAAGCACGGCTATGTGAGATCCCAAACTATATTTCTAAAAGGAAACCCAGGAAATACCCCACTTGACATTGGCCTTCGCAACACATTTTTTATTAAGTCCTCAAATTGCAACAAAAATAGAAATTGACAGTTAAGCTACAGAGCTTCTGCACAGCAAAAGAAACCATCAACAGAGTAAAGAGACAACCTGTAGAATGGGAGAAAATATTTGCAAATTAAGCATCTAACAAAGGTGTAATATCCAGAATCTGTAAGGAACTTAATGAGATAAAAACATCAACAAATAATGCCATCCAAAATGGGCAAAATACATGAAAAGACAATTCCTAAAAGACATACGAGCAACAAACTAACCAACATATGAAAACTTGCTCATCATCACTAATCATCTTAGAAATACAAATTAAAACCACAATAAAATACCATTTTACATCAATTAGAATGGCCATTATTCAAAAGTGAAAAAACCAGTGGATGCTGGCAAGGCTACAAAGAAAAGGAAATCCCTATACACTGTTGTTGTGAATGTAAATTACTTAAACCATTGTAGAAAATAGTTTGAATGTTTCTTAAAGAACTTCAAACAGATCTACCATTCAACCCAGCAATCCCATTATTGGATGTAAACTTGAAGGAAAATATACTGTATACCAAAAAGATACACGCTCTTTCATTTTCATGCCCGCTCTATTCGCAAAAGCAAAGACATGGCATCAACCTAGGTATCCATCAATAGTGGACTGGATAAAGAAAATGCAGTACATATATAGCATGGACTACTACACAGCCATTACGAAAGAATGAAATCACGTCCTTTGCAGCAATATGGATGGAGATGGAGGCCATTTTCTTAAGTGAATTAACACAGAACAGAAAACCAAATACTGAATATACTGCATGCAATGTTAAGCAGCACCTAAACATTGAGCATGCACAGACATAAACATGAGAACACTAGACATGGGGACTACCAGAGTGGGGAAGGAAGGAGTGGAGGAAGACGTGAAAAAACTCCCCATTGGGTACTATGTTCACTACCTGAGCACAATATACCCTTGTAACAAACTGCACATGTACCTACTGTATCTAAAATAAAAGTTGAAAGTAAAAATATTTTTAAAAGTTAAGAGATACGTTTAGGTTGCTAAATTGGCGTGAAAATATGATTATGTATTTTACAAACACATTCTTCTTCTATTTACTGATAGAACTCTCCAAATTAACTATGTAATATCTGCTTATATCACCTAGAGTTGTTCTCAATACCCTCTTTTCCTTAGCACCTGAACATACTAGTGAAGAATTCTGTGCCTTCCTAAAAGAAAACCTAGGAAACACCTTGCCATTGGCCTTAGCAACAAAATTTTTAAAAACGCCTATCAAATCGGGCTATTCCAACCTACTGCCTTAGTTAAGGTCTTCAAGTTCTCTCGCCAGTTTTATAAAATTCTTGGCAACTGAGCCCTCCTCTATACTGTTGTCAAAGTACAATCATGCCTTATCCATGATGCGAAGTTTCTCTTAGTGTCAAGTTATTGAGACTTACATAAAAAATAAAATTCAGACATCTTCACAATTCAGCCACAGTTTCTCTCTCATCTTTCCCCTCTTTCTCCTTACATTGTTATCTTGGTAAATTTCTCTTGGTTGACACGATGCCATTTCACAAATCTGTCTTTCTCCTTCTTTCATCTGACAAACATCTATTATATAAGAACCAATACAAAAGCTACTTCTTCTGTAAAGACTTTTTAGTTTTCAGAGACAGTTATCTCCTTCTGTGAACTTCAACAGCACTTTTATTTTAAACCTTTCTAGTTTAACCTGTAGTATGTGGTATTGCAATAGATCTATTTATATGCCTGCCTGCATGACTGTGTCTTATGCCTCTTATTCCCACTCACTAGTAGAGTCTGGATTCAATTTGGCATTGCTGCCTGAATACATATCGAACATTTTCAGACTTATTGACTGATATGGAAAACTTTATGCAGAGCTATAATTCTGTAACCTTTTGCAACTTATCTAACTTATCAAAGTAAAAAGCCAAAAAAAAAAAATGGAAAGAAAAACACTGAATGAAATCACCTGGTAAAAGGTGTCTCTTATGCAGGCAGAAAAATGTATGTTTACATTCATAATAGATCATGTTGAAAACATATTGACATTTCATTTGACTTTGCATGGTCCCAGTCAAGGTACAAAGAATAAAACACAAGTGGATGTGTATATAGAAGAGCTCAAAGTTGAAACCCCTGGTAAGTTTAATTTCTTTAAGACTTTAGTGTATCTATCTATCTATCTATCTATAGATATATATTTTAATTTAGGGAAAATTATTTCTATGCATTGGCAGAAAGGGAAAGCAAATATTCAACTAAGGGTTATTCTACATGATTCATATCATCTTAATTTGAGAAAAAATTACTTTTCTTTGAAAATATTAATTTTTTTCTTTAGACTTCAATTTTCTATAATTTCCAATGTGGATTTAAGTCTCACCTAATTTTTTGTGAAAAGTTTCCTTTTTTTGTTCAAGCTATCAATAGAATATACTGCTGATGAACTGTAAGTAATAAAGAAGTAATTTCAGCATTATCATTTAATTGTTTTATGAGTAAAACTATTTCCCTTATTAAAGCATTGTGTATATTTTTAATTATTAACCATTATTCATTTGAAATAATTTCTATCATGTTTAGAGGAGTAAAACATAACTAGGTGTTGATGAAAAGAAAAAAATCTTATACTTTTTTTTTGTCTTTTTTTTTCCATCCAAATTTCATCTTGAAAATCTTATACTCTTTAAAGCAAAATGTTTTGTTGATGATTCAATAATGAAAAACATTCCTAACTTCATGGAAAGAAATCTGCAAAGCTAAAGGGTGGAAAAAAATTACTACATTCATGGAAAAATGTCAACTTTGCTATTTGGTGAACCACAAAGGAAATTTGTTGTACTCCTGTCATGTTTGTTATGAGTACGTTCATCTGCTTGCTTATTTTTGGTTGAGATCAGGAAAGCCATCTAAAAAGCATTAAGGCAGGGATGACTGCATTTTTGTTTATGACTGTCTTCTTTAGTAAGACATAAGATTAACACTTCAATATAGTGGTTTTCATATTTGTATTAAATAATATGACTTAATCATTGATTTGTTACAAAATTGAAATGTTATCAGCCAGAACACTGAAATGCCTGATAATAAAACTTATTATTATTCAGATTATATATACTGTACTTCTTCTTTAGGAAATACGGCATCATTTTCTCCAAAATGCACATGCAGAAAAATCATTATAATATATTTTGCCTAGAAGTTGGATATAAATTCTGTTTCTTAGTACTGGGTTATGATTTACCTGAATTTATCTTGTTTACCATTTAGAGAACCAATTTTCATTCAACAGTATTTATGAAGGCATGCTCTTTGTTAGGGGAACCGGGTGATAGGTGGGGTAGACAGAATTCAGACATCTGAGCTATGATAATAAAAATATTTACAAAAGGCCATTGTGTTAAAATTTTAATCCTGAAAACAAGATCATATAAACATCTTACATGCTAGCACCATTTATTTTGCATTAAAATTAGCAAACAGTGAGGAATAGTTGTTTTTAAGAATTTTTACATCATCGTTTTATATTTTTTACACATATGTGACTTAGACACTAAAATTAATTTAAAAACATACCGTTCTCCTTGTTTTCCACCACTTTTGGGGTTCACAAAAACTAAAAGTGGGTGAGTACCAGGCACAGGAGTGACCTATAAGAAAAGTTATATATATGGGAAAAATATTAGGCACATTATATATGAAGAAGTCTCACTGTTATTTCTATATCATGAAATACCAATATGCAATTTCAATAAAATGACTGTTTTTACAACGTGTGCGTGTCTGTGTGTGTGTGTGTGTGTGTGTGTGTGTGTGTGTGTGTGCGCGCGCGCGCGCGCGCTGTGTTCAACAGGAATACCTCCTCCACAAAGAAAGGCATGGCTATCTAGGTACCCGGCAGAGGGGAAGGCAGTCAGGAAGAGGGAATAACATTCGTAATTCCTGTGAGATGAAAACCAAAGTTACAGTTTTCAGACAGTAAGTGAAAGAGGCAGAATAAAGCAGAATTTGAGGAAAGCACCATGAGAAGCAAAGAAAAGATCAACTTATAGAGAGACCTCCTTTTATGCAGGAGTCCTAATTGAGAGTTTTGAGGCATGTGCGGAATTCATCTTCCCAGCTGCCTGTGAACTAGAAAGAAAATTAAGATCCTTTGAGGTCCTTTTTGGCCTAAGAGTCCTTATCTACACAATTTGTTCAGTACTTTCTTTTCCTGCTTGCGAATACACTGCTAGTTAATCAAGTCTATTTGCTAAATGGAGTCCGTTAAATACTAATCTCTCTTGCAGGTAACAGGAATTGACTTTGTACTACACGTCATGTGCTGCTGCTTTCATCACAACTCAGCTCTCGGTTAAACAAGAAAGACAAAGTTTCTGTCCTAAGGGAGCTTACATTATAGTGAGAAATAGACAATAAACAAATGTATATTTAGTAATGAAACATGCCATAATGGGAAATAAAGCAGGTAAGGTGACAGCACTTTACTGGTGCCAGCAGAGTTATTTTAGATAGAGTGGGAAAGGACAAGTGTTGTCTATTATCTGATTCCAATGTTAAAATAATAGACTTTTAAAAATAAAAATATTCCTATTAAATATAACCCTATATAACTCCCATCTAAATACAGTGGGGTGAAGAAAATGTTTTAATAAAAAAAGTATTCAGCTAATTGTATCCTCTAAATTCTAAGTTGAATAATTTTAGATCAATCTGCTTTTTTGAAAGTAGATTCAAATTATCTTTACTGCAGTGTTATTTCTCCCCTAGAAAGTATTAAACATTTAACGAGACAATTAAAAACACTCATTTTACCATATCATACCCTTCCTTCCTGTCCATTTAACAATATGTTAAAATATTCTACTAACATATTGTCTTCCCCTTCTTTAGTAAAATGGCATTTTTCTAATGAGAATAGGCAACAGGGAAATGTTAAAATCTTCACATTACCTAAATGAGAAGATTGAATAAAATATTCTTAATTTTGCTACACATACTCAACTAGCTCTCATTATAATTTACCATGTCTGTTTCTGTTTTACTTTCCATTGTAAAGAGGACAAAGTTTCTTTCTTCCTAATTTGTCTTCAATTCAGCTGGGAGAAGGATGAGCATGAGGAACTTCTCCAGTAACTTCCCAGGTCTTCCCTGAACCAAATGTGCACAATTAATTAATGTATATAAAGTTTCGATTATCTTTAAGCCATGGTGGCTGCGGATTGCAATGGGTACCCCTTCCTCCCATTAAAAACTAAAATGAAGAAATACCAAAAAAAAACTATATCTAAAAACCTATGATTTTTAAAAATGTCTCATCCTATTACAAAATTGAAACTCCTAATGTTTTCCTAAGCAAATAAGCAATAATAAATAGATGTAGATTTTAGTTGACTTTTTAGTCAACTTGAATTGTTTCTCCTTGTTTTTAAGTAGAAATGGTAATCTCAATGTACATAAGGATTTTTAAGCATGAGCAAAGTATTAAATCTGAACCCAAATACTCATTAGGATGAATTTTTCTTTACTCCCTATAAAAGTCAACATTCATTTTATTATTATACGAGATTATACAAAAATTCATACGGAGTCCAATATATAGAATTATTTTCAAACTATGTTTTGAAATGTCTTTCTTCAGAGATATTTGTTAGAATATTTATAGACATGACTATAAATTATCAAATAAACGGCAATTAAAATTGTGTTATAAGTTACATACCGTTACGAACAAATAAATATCCCACTGGAATAGAATGTAGTTTGTAAGGTATCTCAAAATAAAATACAAACTCTTGATGTAATTTTTAGGGGTAGTTAAATGGAGAAACAGATTAAACGTATTAGAAAAATCAAAGAGAATTTAAGTAATTTAGAACAATGATGATATTCCACAAGTGGCAAAAGTTGAATATCTAATATGGAAATGCAGATATAATACCAATCAATTAGCAGCCATTATTTTACATAATACTATTCTCATTATTGAGTATAAGTTCTTTTTCAGACAATCCTAACATATAAAGTATGAGATAAATTAAAAATGTCAATATTATTACATGTAGTCTTTCAATTAGTTAATTTGATCTGACTGTTTGATTCCAGATTCCGGTTTTCAAACAGATCAATCAGGCAAAAACTATCTTTGCATTGTATTGCAATCATAAAATGTATCTACTGACAAAACAAATATAAACAGTTTTATTAGTTTCTGAAACTCAGTATGTCTGATTTTGGTGAATAGTTTTATGAAAATATCTTACAGTAATATTTTAAAAATTTTACAGTAATATTTTTAGTTTTGAAAAAATCTCCAATTTACAGAAAAGTTGCAATGACTCTATAATTAACTGTTTCCCCCTCAACCATTTGAGAGTAAGTTGCCAAAATTATGCTACATCACTACCACTCCAATTTACATTAGTATTTCCTACATATGAAAACATTATCATATATATATATATGTGTGTGTGTGTGTGTGTGATATATATATATACATATATATATATAGAGAAAGATACACACAATACACAACAATCAATAACAGAAAACTAATAGGATTCTGGACTAGTTTGTGGAGAAAAGCATTACTGGGACAACTGATGAGACCTAAATGGGATCTGAGGTAGCAATGTAGTCAGGTACTGATGTTACATTCAAGCTTACTAATTCTCTCTTAGACTGTATCAAGCTTACTGATTCTCTCTTAGACTGTATCTAACTTATCTATGAATTTAGAATTTTTACTTTCACAAAAAATTGTGAAAAAAATGTAAAACTTAGTTATTCTGAAAACAGATTTATTGCCATCCTAAAATATTGTGTCATTTTTGTCATAGATTTTGGTGGAGTAGGAGGTGAAAGACAAAAACACAACTATATCAAAAATTATGTCAGCTTAAAGCTCTTCATTCTTGGAAGTACATATTTATACAGCATTTGAGACCATCTGAAGTAGAACAGCATATAGAACAGATGACATCCTAGTTGCTTTGCTTAAAGCATGAAAGAACCCTGAACCTGTTCTCAATCTCCCATGACCCTACCATTGTACCCGAGGCTCTCTACAGAACCCTATGTCTTTTCAAAACCATTAAATAATAATTGAGATACAGTAATAAGGTATAACAAAAAAATACTGATGAAGAGAACACATTTTTAAGAAAGATTTCTATGGCATCTGCGGTAGTTGAAATTTTGAAGAATGGTTATAAATTCGGTGTGCAGGTTATTCCAGGAGACTGTTCACACTGGGTTCTCTACAATACTGATTAGAGTTCATCATGTAAAATCTTATTTATTCACATAAAGGGACAGTTAAAACAGTATATTTAAAGAGCATGTTTTTGGAATTAGAATGGTTTCAGAACCCAGTTCAAGTACTTCTCTCTATATGCACACTCCGTCCTTTAATGATTTCATCTTATCTGATGGCTTCCATCAGTGCCTTTCACTTCCAAATCCATGTCTGTCCTTTCTTCTAAATTCTAGGTTCATCTATTGGTCTGCCTGCTTGATATTTTTATTTGGATATCTAACAGCAATACAAGTTTCCCTCGAACATTCATACAGATTCTTTCCTATCTCAGTCAATGGCGACTGCATCATTTCAGTTGCATGGACCAAACTGTTAATATCTTGGAAAAGTTCCTGACTCCTCACTTTTCTCCTAAACCCTGTAGTCAATTCATCAGCATATCCTTTTGACCCTTTTCTCAAAATATATGTAGAATTCCATCACATCTTTCTACCTCCACTTCTCCACCCTAATAAGCCTACATCCTATAACCCCTGAATAACTTCAATACTAATCTACCGGACTCTTGGCTCCCAAACAATCTAATCTTCATAAGAGTAAGCCTTTTAAAATATAATTCAAGTCCTGTCACTCCTCTGCTTATCCCTCCCACCAATATCTTCTCATTGCACTCAGATCAAAAGTCAATCTTTACTGAAACCTTCAAGGCTTTATAAAATCTAGCCCCTGTTACTTCTACGAACTACTTGCTACCACTTTCCATCTTGCCCACCCCACTCCAACTACAGTTCTTGTTGACCATAGAACTTTCCAGGCATATACTTACCTTAGGCCTGTCCATTCCCCATATATCTAAATGGCCAACTGCTTCGTCTCTTTTAAGTCTTTAGCCAAATATCACTTTATTAATGAGGCCTAATCTCACCACTGTACTTAAAATTATAGACAAATCCAACTCTCAGCCCTGATACTTCTTATCTTACTCAGCTCTATTTTTCTTACATCATTTATTATCTACCATTTTTGGTATATGGAGAAACTCAGTTTAAAGGTTGCTGTAATGCTCAAAACTAGAGTAATAATTCTGGATTTAGACAGAGGGTTAGAATGTCAATGAAGGGCTAATTATGAATGAGTCAACAGGGTGGAGAATTCTAAAGTGAACAAAAGACATGCACACACATACATCAAAGAAAGTGAACTAATCATATAGAGATAATTTAACATACATATATATACCATACAGTTACATTTAGTATGTGTATGTATGGTTTATAGTCTTGGTGATTACAAGAATAAGATATTACAAATAAGGAAGATAACAGAAAGAGGCAGTTTTGTGAGAAAAGACACTGGTTCAGTTTTAGATATTTAACCATAAGGGTCCTCCTTTCTTTCTTGTGCTAAAAGTGTCAGAAACTAGATTTGTTAGTTCTTAAATGACTCTTCTATTTGGAAATGTCTCTCAAAGAATAGTGAGGAACAAGGTAACTTCAACATAATACAGTTTAAACAATTGTTCTGTTTTTCTCCTTATTTGCTCACATGTGAGAGAGCCTCTGTAATTTTCTATCTCTTGCATGTTAAGAAATCGTAGTTTCAATTACATCTGATCATATGTATTAAATGTAAACCTATGGTGTGAGTGATGACAAAGACAGAGTGCCTAACCACCTCTATTTGAAGTCCCCCAGGACTCGGGTTAATTAATGAGACTCATCCTAAGGTTATACATGATCTATTACTTCCTCTAATTAGAAATAATAATCCTGATCATTATGCTGGTTAGCTGGAAAGAAATAAGATGAATGTGCTTAACTATGATTAATAGTCTTCTTTAAGCAGTGTAGATCTCTTCTGTCACTGAGTTACATGCAAACTGGGCTGCAACTCAATGCTTTTTAATGATATATATTTTTTAAAGCTCATAAAAAAATTAATTTCATGGAAGATCTTTTTACCTTTCTTGATCAAAACCAAACATTTTAGTATTTTTAAATTGTTAAATATAACATAAAATTACCATTTTTTTCATTTTGCATATAATAGCTATCTAGTACCTTATTCTTTTAATTTTTTCTCCAAAACTATGCAACTATATATGTGTATTCTATTTTGGTCCTTTCTTCTGAGGTACAACAGACTTTTGCACATGATTATATAACTTTTTTTAAATTCAAAAAATTATTACTACACATATAGTATTTGTTTTTACTAAAGTTTTATTAGGACAGATTTCTATACTTTTTCCACTAACAACTTTAGCTGACACTTTTATATGCCAAAGAAAGTTATAAAAAGTTATTATCTGGTTAGAAAGATTAAAAATATCTATAAAGAATGTTAATAATCTAAGATTTTTAATACAACTTAGTTGTAATAAATTCAAATATTTCACATTACATTAAAATAGAAAATAAAACAAAACATGTTATTTTGTAAGCTTAAAACCTTTAAAGCACTGCATGTATTACATAATTTTGGTTTTGATGTCTGGGAAAATTCAGGTATGATTATGAAAATATTAGAAAACTGAGATCAGAGAAGTTAAAACTCTGTTGCATACATGAATTTTATCTCAAAGCCTGCAGCAGTATAAAAGTACACAGAAGAACAAGGTGGTCAGAAATGTAACTGTTACATACATGTGAAAATTTTTTAAGCAAAGAGACAAGGTGTCTTGGGAGTGAAACATAAACTGAGTCAGATGGTCTTTATTCAAACCTTGGCTTTACCACTGACTGTGTTCTTCGGGAAGTTATCTTACATCTGAGCTATGGTTTTGAAAATTATGATAGCAATAATAGCATTAATTTCATATGTTTATTGAGAGAATTAAACAAGTTAATATGTATAAAATACTATCATAATGCTTAAGCTATACTATTTAACAAATGATATATGCCTCTCTTCTGTGATGACATATATGGGCCTAGAAGCAAGTGAAATACAATTAGACTTCAGAATTAGGCTTCCCTTTAATTAATTTTATTGCAAGAACCCAGAATAGCTTAAGATTTAAACTTATCAATATTAGCCATCCACATATTGAATTGAAATGTTGCTTTGTTTCAATACAAATTTTATAGGATCATTTAATTATGATTTTTTTGCTATTAAAATTAAGCATAGATTTCATATTTGATGCCTTCTATGAGATTTCTAAACATATAGATATGGCTCTCAAAATGTATATCCTGGTTTACTCATTTTCCAATCAAATTTTATATTTTCTAACATATCATAATTTTGTCATTCAGAATTTTCTTTTGTTTTTGTTTGTTTGTTTTGAGATGAAGTTTCGCTCTTGTTACCCAGGCTGGAGTGCAATGGCGCGATCTCACCTCACCGCAACCTCCGCCTCCTGGGTTCAAGCAATTCTCCTGCCTCAGCCTCCCTAGTAGCTGGGACCACAGGTGCATGCCACCATGCCCAGTTAATTTTTTGTATTTTTAGTAGAGATAGGGTTTCACTATGTTGATCAGGATGGTCTCGATCTCTTCACCTCATGATCCACCCACCTCAGCCTCCCAAAGTGCTAGGATTATAGGCATAAGCCACCGTGCCCAGCCCTAGAATTTTCTTTTTTATATTTGAGTTTCATAATTTGTGAAAAATTTTCTGTTCATAACAGATTTTTGGATAAAAAACAAACAGTAACAGTTATCAATATTTAGTAAAGTATTATTAAATTTTCAATGAGGTATTCAAGACCATGAAGAAGCAAGCATTTAGGGATCTACTATGTACCCTGAACTGTGTTTGCATATGGAAAAATACAAAAGACATAATCTATAGCATCAGACATAAAGTAATACATTTAAAATACAAAATACATAAAGTAATACATTTAAAATACATTTAAAAAATGACAGAAAATCAAATATATTGAATGCAAGTGTGTGACATAATTTCTGTGTGTTAAATCAATGGTAAATATTCCCAGAGAATGTAAAACTTGAAGCATAGACAGTTGGAAGGCAAAACATAAGTAGAAAAACATACGTAAGTCCACAATGTTAAAAATTAAGCCAACTTTATTGCGCATTTTCCTGTTGAAGTAAGATAAACAGTTAAAAAAACAGAGGTAAGTAAATGTCATGCATTCGTCCTATATAATGTCTTAAAATGTTATTCTTGTTGCCAGAGACCATAAGGATAATTTATAGGTTCTTAAGTAATAGTATTAAAAAATGACTGTGTTTATTTAAACTAGAAATATATTGGGGTTTAAATTTTGACTTAAAATTTTGAAAGATAGAAATATAATAAGTTTATTAAAAATTTTCAGAAATAAATATATTCATACAGAGTTTATTTCCTTCTCTCCTAAAGACTTTTCTTGTTATCAAAATGACTCTTCAAATCATACCCAAACTAAGTGTATATATAGAGAGATGAAGTATACCTGTAAATAAATAACACATATGTATCTAATAAGTGTTTATACTTAGCAATAATTGGCAAATCTTTCAAAAGATCTCTTGCCAATTTGAGTTTAAATGGAGATAAAATCATAAATGATTAATCTAACCAGAATGTTACTGTCAATCAACCATAAGACTGACGTTTTGATAAATTAATAAAGATATTTCTGAAGGAGTCTACTAAGCTAATATGCACATTAAACAAATGTGTTGATAGCTGAACATATGCCCCTTTGAGGGCCTAGAAGTAACAAATATGAAACCTACTAAAATTTCTACTTAAAAAATCATACCTGCAGGCCTTGTCCATCCATAGTAACAGAGTTGGCTCTCTGCATTTTGTTCTTGTCGATCACTTTGTTTGGTTGCTGGGAACTACTCTTTTCCTTTTTCACTGTTGATTGTCTGTCCTGTTTAAAAAAAAAAAACAAAAAAAAAAAACCTTTGATAAAAATAGAAATTAGGAAAACAACATAATAAAATGTTAAGTTGTTTTACTAGCAGAAGAGTTTGATGGTTACAAACTAAGGCCCAACTTTCTAATTTGAAGTTCCTAGTGAATAATATGAAAGCTATTGTTTTCAACTGGCTCAAAATATATATGATAGCTTCATGATCAAAACATCATTTAAAGAAATAATGAGAATGAATACCAAATTGTATTATCCCTATGTGCCCAATTATGACTCTTTATCAAAAGTTATTAAGGATCACTAAAGTTGATTATTTCATATGCAATGATACAGATAAAGGGTATAGAATTATAATGTTAAGAATGTGGTACTGAGTACTAAGAAAAGCTTATAAATCCATGCAGTATTGAAAATGAGTTTTAATTGCATGATGGACTTTTAAGCTATTGTTTATATCAGAGATAGCATATAGCTTCATACTGACATTCCGTCTTAGCTAATTCCTTTGTTCCTGATACTGGACAATTTATTTTAGTAGTTGCCTACTCCCTGTTTCTATTTCCTCTCTTCTCGCTCTCTCTTAAAACAACCCAATCAATTTTTATCACCATTATGCCACGAAACTATCTTTTATTAAAATCACTGACGACCATCTCAGTTTCACCTCTAATGGTCAGTCTTCATCTTCTCAAAACTTTCAGCAGCATCTGATAAAATTCATCACTTCTTACTTTTTGAAAACTTGCTTCAAGTGGCTTCTAGGACACTTGTTTCTCTGACTCTCCCTTCCTTTACAATGTCTCCCTCATAGTCTCTTTTGCCCATCTCTCCAGCTTCACAATCTGTAAGATTCAGCCTTTTCCTTAGACTTCTCAACTTCTCTATCTATACTCACTCTCTAGGTAACTTCATTCATTCCCATAGCTTTCAATTTCATTTTTATGAAGACTTCTAAGTATAATTCTAGGTCTGATTTGTAACTGAGCCTTAATTCCTATATACAGATACTGTTTCTGTATCTCCACACTAGAGTCTGAAACACCTAATTGTACAATGTCCAAAATTAGTTTCTTTAAAAATTTACTACCCACTCTCAAACTGAAAGACTACTCACCACCTGCCTCATTACATGGTTTAAACAACCATTACCTTTTTTGGCTTGGATTATTGTAGCTATCACCTAAGGAATCAATCTACTTCCAAAATCTGTCTCCCTATACCAAGGTCTCTGCACAAAAGCCAAACTCATCCCTTTTTTTACTCCACTCCAGCTGCAATGGCCTCTTCATTGTTCCTTGTTCACAACAATCATGCTTTTAATTCAGAGCTTTTGCAATCATTCTGCACTCTACTGGAAAACATGCCACTGCATATTTGTTGGCCTTGGTTTTCACTTCATGATGTGGTCAAATGTCACACAAGGTTCTCTAGCCCCTTTAACCTCCTTTTAAAATATCAATTATTAGAACCTGAAATATTATTTGATTTGTTTAATTGCCTTCATTCTTTCATATTAGTCAAAGTTCCATAAGAAAAAATGACTTGCTTTGTTTCACTGGTCTATATCAAACCCTAAATCATGACTAACAAATGTCAAGATAAATGAATGAAGACATAAATGAAAACGTTTTTTAAAAAGTTTTCTAAGTTTTTGAAGCATGCTGAGAAGGATTCTTGCGGATCCAGGGTTGATGAGAAAAATTGTCCTGATTGACTGGTAATGTCTGCCATGGCTACTTAAGGGCTTTTGTGCCACACATTTCCTATCACTTACTCAGCTATATATATTTCCTAGTTTTTATATTTGTTTGTAAGAGTACCATTTCAATTTCTGTAATTTAGAAAGATAGGTGTTTGTGTAAATGTATGGGGTAACTGAGACATTTTTTACATTTATATAATGTGTAATGATCAAGTCAGGGTATTTAGAGTAATCATTGCCCAAGTACAATACATTTTTTAAGTGTAGTCATCCTTCTCTGCTATCAGGGTTTGAATTTATTCCTAGAAATATATTTTTAAGTAGCTTCCAAAGTAAAACTATTTTTAAATATATAAGAGCTAGATAAATCAGAAATCGTCTCTGACTAAAATAAATGCTAATCAGTATAGTCCATTTACCTTGCAATTCCATGGTGCAAAAACAGTGACTATATTTTGTGTGTTGCTGAAAATGAATGGCATATTAGGGTTCCTGAAATTCAAGTTCTTTAGAAAATGATGCGCCTTCATACAAGCATAATTTCTGGCAAAATATTGATTTTTAAAAGAAAGTTCTTTCTAAGTTTGCAAATTATAATTTTGTTCATAGATAGTTACATGGCATAATGTATAAGAAGAGTAAATTATTAGATAAGGTTTGGAATCAGAACTCCTGAGATGAATTTCATCTCTGCTACTTTAGGATCATGTAACCTAGAGGGTTTATGCTTTTGCAAAATGTAGGTAGTTACACCTGTTCCTCAGAGTTGTTTAGGTTTAATAGAAAGTGTGTAGTCCTTAATATTTTGTCTACATTGAAGCATGTATTCAATATAAAAATTACTATGAATGATGTAAAATAGTTGTGGTTGCCTACGTGAGCGCTCATCAACATTGCCATTATACAAAATGTTTTTGTATTTCCAAATCGGTGTGTATATGAAAAAATATTTCAGTAGTTACATTAGGCATATATTTAAATTTAAAAAGTTCTATGCTTATCTTTGAGAACACATAGCTTGTGTTAGCTGTTCAAAAACATAATGCTGTTGACAAGTGTGGAAATAATTTACTCCAGGGATCTTGCATCCACATATATAAAACAGAATCAATATTTTGTAAAAATGTGCAATGTGATATACCTTAATACAGTTATTCTTCCAAATTATCCAACAATTGTTATTTAGCATTTAAATTATTAAATGCTTACATTAGAAGAATTAAACAAAATTTAATTTGATTAGTTACAGCTGGGTGTGGTGGCTTATGCCTTTAATCCCAGCACTTTGGGAGATTAAGGCGGGCAGATCTTGAGATCAGGAGTTCGAGACCAGTCTGACCAACATGGTGAAACCCCGTCTCTACTAAAAATACAAAAATTAGCCAGGCATGGTGGCATGTGCCTGTAATCCCAGCTACTCAGGAAGCTGAGGTAGGAGAATCACTTGAACCCGGTAGGCGGAGGTTGCAGTGAACCCAGACAGCACCATTGCACTCCAGCCTGGATGACAGAGTGAGACTCCATCTCAAAAAACAAAAAAACAAAACAAAACAAAAAAAAAAAGGTTAGTTACAATGGAACTGGCAATTTGCAACTGATTATATATTTACGTGTTAATGGATATTTAAGACATGCAAGTATATGTCTTTAAAGAGCTACCAAGCTATCTACTAACATTATTTTACTCTGGGCCACTCATACAGCTAAGGAAGTTCCTGTGTGCTAAGAACCTCCAGCTGGCAGATAGCAGTTGATTAAATGGTTTCATGTCCCTCCAAGCAGTAACCCCCACTAAGTAAGCTGGGCAGGAGACTAAACAATTGCTTTAGAGTAAGCAATCAGAAATAATAAAAACAGGCTGAGTGTGGTGACTCATGCCTGTAATCCCAGAACTTCAGGAGGCTGAAGGAGGCTGAAGGAGGTGGATCGCTTGAGCTAAGAAGTTCAAGATAAACCTGGGCAACATGGTGAGACCTTGTCTCTACTAAAAATATTTAAAAAATAGTCGAGTGTGGTGGTAAGATGCCTATGGTCTCAGCTACTCTGGAGACTGAAGTGGGAGGATCACTTGAGTCTGGGGGGTAAAGATTGCAGTGAGACAAGATCATACCACTGCACTCCAGCCTGTGACACAGCAAGACTCTGTCTCAAAAAAAAAAAAAGTGATTAAACCCAATGCAATCAAAAGGAGGAAAATAATAAAGATAAGAGGATAAATTAATGAAATTGAAAGCAGGAAGAAAGTGGAGAAAATAAATGAAACCAAAGGATGGTTCCTAGGAAACAGTGATGTATAAACTGATAAAACTCTGGCCTGATTGATCAGGAAAAAAAAAGGAAGACATAAATTACAGTAGCATCATCATAAATGAAACTGAGGTATCACTACAAATCCTACAGGCATTTAAAGGATAATAAGGGAACATAATGAACAACTTTCTGCCAGTAAATTCAAGAACTTAGGCAAAATAGAGAAAATCCTTGAAAAACACAAACTAATGACGCTCATTCAAGAAGGTACAGATAACCCAAATAGTCTTATATCTATTAAAGAAATAAAATTTGGCCAGGTGCGGCGGCTCACACCTGTAATCCCTGCACTTTGGGAGGCTGAGGTGGGTAGATCACCTGAAGTCAGGAGTTTTAGAACAGCCTGGCCAACATTGTAAAACCCTGTCTCTACTAAAATTACAAAAATTAGCTGGGCATGGTGGTGAGCACCTGTAATCCCAGCTACTCCAGAGGCTGAGGCTGGAGAATTGCTTGAACCCAGGAGGCAGAGGTTGTAGTGAGCCAAGATTGTGCCACTGCACTCTNAAAAAAAAAAAAAGAAAAAAATATATATATATAATACTCATTTGTTTTACTTTATTTTCAACTTACATAGAAGTCATTCTGAGTTATTCATTATATTTTATTTAAGCAGCACAAGTTAATAGGAGGGTAGTTGAATACATTCTTCTATATCCAATGAGAAAATTGTCTTTCCTTTTAATATGAGGGACACGAAGGGAAGGCAACTGCATCCTTGAAAAATTTGCTGTCCTCCCAGTTTCACTAGCTGTTTTGGGAGGTAAATTGACCCTGACTGGCAGAGCTCTATTATGATATTTATGAGAGTTAGTTACCAATGTTGAAATTATTGAAAGTTTCAGAAAGAGCTCACCAATCTTAGTTTGCACAATCATTAAGAATAAAATTACTCTCTGATAATAGGGGACAGTGTTTGCCATTTAACCTTCAGTTTCTTTCTTTAAGTTTTGGGCTCTAAATCACAAAATAAATTACATTGTTATAATTAAGGCAAATTTCCTTCTGCCAGATAAATTATCTTAGATATACAAAGAGTTGGAAAATTGTTGCTTTAATCAATAGAAATTATTCAAACACTGAAAAGAGCTACTCTAACTTAAAAAAAAGTCACGAAAGAATATAGAACTTATAACTACAAAATAGAATATACAGTTATTGATATTTGAGCATTTTCAAATATCAGGCATTTGTGTTTGCTATGTAGACATTTTAAATGTAGAATTCAGTGTTTTGTGATCCAGAGACTCCACAAGTAGCACAACAGATCTTAACTGGGGAATATATTGTATTAGAATTCCAAAAGAATAATCATCATAATAAACAGAGAAGAAAAGCCAAAAAGACCATTCACAGTAAACAGAAAGATGAAATAAATAAAATAAAAAGACCTCACTTTAAATACGTGCTCTAAAAAAAAAATCTTTGTCTACGTCATGCTGATTCTCAGAGGTAGAGTATTTGTACATTGGTAAAAACTGCTTTCACAAAAGGGTTGTTTACCACAATACTTAACCCTGCTGTTATTGATCACTGGCAAACTGCAAGCAGCAAGTGATGATTACCTCAAGAACAGGGTTTTCTTCTTTTTGTCCAATCTCAGCATGAGAAACTGGCAGCAGCAAACCACCTCCACTGGTACAAAGCTACAAAGGCAAGTGCTTTGCTGCCAACAGCTTTGCTTGAATCCTAGAGCTTACTTCCCCACTACTACTGCACAACTTGCCTGAATGGAGACTTACTCCTTTCTGCCACTGGAGCTAGGCCACATGAATTTTCCAGAGACTGTAGAGTTTTAACCCAAGGTATCATATGGAGATTCACAGCATTCAAGATCTCTCTGATGCAGAAATGTTACCACAGCCCCAAGTGGGGCTTACAAAAATGCAGTCTGAGACATCAACTTAATAACAAACTGCAAAGCTGCACCTTTAATCAGTATGGACTTAATGTGGAATTTGAACATTTTACTGGCTGAAGGAAACAAATTCATTTCAAAAATGGGAAAGGCTCTGAATCTACTACTAATCTGTGGAATTTGCAGTGTAACTATTTGCTGGCTAGAAAAACAGTCTTGATTTTTTTTTTAAAGTTTTAAACACATATAATAAATGATATAAGGTCTAAAGATTTTTATTTCTTTTAAACTTAAGTGAGTAATTTTTAAAAAACAAAAACAACTTTGGGTAAAGGCAAAAGTATGAGCTTAGAAGCCAAATCACATCTTTGTCTTTTATTTCTGGTTAAGCTTGGGCAAATTATTTACCATTGTTATGTTCCCACTAATTTTAACTATAAATTGGAAAATTCATGTTAAAAAAAGGAAAAAAAATTAGATAAAAGTACTAACATAAAACAGGCACTCAGTAAACAGTAATGATTTTAAAGTATAGATAAATAATTTTGACATATTCTATTATTAAGTTAGTCACAGGTATGCTGCCTGGTCACAATAGTAAAAAGCACATGTTGTAAAGAAGTGCTTTATTTAACATCCTATACTTTATTTGCCCACTAAATCACCATAGCTGAGAATAATTGCTGTGGTAATCTGGGTGGTGTCTTTGGGGGAAACAGGAGGCAACAAAGCAGACAAAATGACAACTGGTCTTAAAGTACCTGGGGTGTTAGTCGCTTCCTAAACTTGAAGGTGCACTTTGTGACTTGATCCACAAGTCCCGGTTTTCATACATGAGACATGAAGTTCGTATTTGCTCCTAGGATAATTTTATCCTGGGTATAAACCACTTACAAGACTTCTGTTAAGAAAATCCTTATTGGAAGGAATGAAATTTAGGAAAGAGAGGGTCTATGACAAAATAATTCAATTTTGACTGTGTGCTAGCATATGGCAGCACCATTATAAAATAATGTGTGTAAGTTTGTGTGTGTGTGTGTGTATATATTATATATACAGTATACATACACATATACATATGCATATAATTTATATATAAAAGCAGACTGTGGGCCTGGTATGGTGGCTCATGCTTGTAATATCAGCACTTTGGGAAGCCGAGGTGGGAGGATCATGAGGTCAGGAGTTTGAGACCAGCCTGGCCAACATGGTGAAAACCCACCTCTGCTAAAAATACAACAAATTAGGTATGCATGGTGGTGTGCACCTGTAATCCCAGCTACTTGGGAGGCTGAGGCAGGAGAATTGCTTGGGCCTGGGAGGCGGAGGGTGCAGTGAGCCGAGATTGTGCCACTGTACTACAGCCTGGGTGACAGGGCAAGACTCTGTCTCAAGAAAAAAAACAGACTTTGTAACCAATCTCAAACTTCCTCACTCTCCATTCCCTTTGTAAACCATACTGACTGTCCTCACAGTAAAGTGAAGGTATGCACCAGGAGGAACCTCTCCTGTATGCTCACACTCATTGCCTTCTTCTACCAGCTAAGTTAAATGTTCAACGTAGTGACTTCTTAGTCCCCAATCTTTTTATGCCAGTTTCAAGTAAAACTTACCTTGTAATTGTTAACTGTGTAATGTAATTATTACTCGAATCATTGAATTTTGAATACAAAATGAAAGAGTCGTCTCTATAAAAAATAACTTGCAAGCTTTACAAAGACAAAATAACACAAGCTCTGTGTGTGTGTGTGTGTGTGTGTGTGTATGAGGAGTGGTCAAATTAAGTTTAGAGAAAACAACTGTGAAAGCTTTGGGTATTAATAATAAAAAAAGCGAGTATTTTTACACTCAAATTGGTTCACAGATGTTCTTGACATTTTGTTAGACTTTAAAAGAATTGAAGCTATTATAGGTGATATGCTTGTGATATATGCAAGGAAGACAAGACACCATTTCCAATTAGAAGATCTGTCCTCATAGAAAAGCCCCTAATCCTCAAAAATACAGCCAATGAATATAAATTTACATATTTTAAGTTAAACATTTAATGTATGTATATATCTTTCTATATGTTCTCCCACATACACTTTAACCACATTTTCCGTTAACCAAGGAGCAACTGTTCCTGATGGCGGAACATAAGGTTTCTTGTCTCTCTGTGTGTATATATGTGCATTCACACACTCAGCCATGCATATATCCATGCATGGGCTTAAGGAAATTTTTGGAACAACAAAGTTGAAAAATCTTCTATAATGACTTTGAGGGATACTGTAAAGTTTAAGTTAATGTAAACCAATATATTGTGCCAGAAAAAAATAAATATAGGAAGACTTTTAAACACTTCATATCAAAATGACATTTTTCCTAAAAACTGAAAAAATACATTAAAAAATTTAGATCTATTTACTAAAAGCATATGATATTAATTATATAATTGAATACAGGGGGACATTTTGGAGATTAACAGATCTAAAAAGAAAACTTTACATCTCAAATCAAGGGTCCTATATTCATTGATTGGGTTGATGATAAGGACAGAAACAAACTTAAGAACCTGAAGATGTAAAATTAATGGTGTCAAACTGAAATAATCCAATGCAATAGTAAGCTGTCCTAATACTTTTGTCACTTGAATATATAATTTAGCATCTATATTTTATAATTATCCTAACGGCATCAACTCACTTAAAGAATATAAAATCAGCTTAATATTTTCTAGATTAGAAACCTTATATTTAAGTGTATCTCCAAGTATTTTTAAGCATGTCTTTGGCTAAAAATGAGAACTTTTTAAAAAAAATTTAACAAAGGGGTCTACACTGATTAAAAAGCCATTTTTGGTGGGGAGAAAATAGCAGTTATTACACTTTCATGCAATCATGTTAACCTCTAAATAAATTCATAATCTTATGTAGCATTCATATGTTATAAGTAATACTTTCTAAAACAAGCAGATTTAAATTACAATTTTAAGGAAACCAATGCGATTTGGGCATTTCCTATAGAGATAATAACAATTGAATAGTATATTGTCACAGAACGATGTGGAGGCTTTGCTTCATCAACGCAAGGGTAAAGCAAAGATGTTACTGAAAATAATTGTTGTGGCAATGCTTCATTTTATTTTCAAAATAAAAGCCATTTATTCTGTGACTATATTTTATTCTGATGTCTTTCTATACAATGGCATGGGACAGGTGATTAATGTAGTTGTATTCTTTTAAAAGTGATGGGCACTTCAAAGTAAGCAAGAGTCTCTCAAGGTACTGCCATTGAAACTTACATTTCAAAGACTCAAAGAATAATTGTTTTGGATTTCCTGCAATGTATCTATATTTTAATTTGAAAAAAATGGACATAACCCTATTTTCCTATGCTAGTAAAAACTTTTTGCAAAGTAACCTTTATTTTTCTCTGTGAACTTTAGGTCACATAACTACTTGTTTTCCTACAGATTGAAAATTCTTCAAGTATATTCCATCACTGAAAACATGAAAATCCTCACTTCTAATTAGTGGAATATGAAAAAAATAAAATACAAAATGCTGGTATTCAAATGTCACGGAGCCAGCATTGTTCTTTATAGCAATGCAAGATGTATAATGACCTATAATTGTAAGTGTGAAAACCTGTTTTTGCTTACGCACCTCAGGAACTGAAACTCCTGAAGTGGGCAGAGTCTGCTGAAAAAGAGAAGTTCATATTAAAGCTGAAAGAGTCAAACTCAAAACAAAGTATCAATGAAGTTTCGCATATCATTATACGGCTGTGAAATAAATTAGTAAATTAAAAATACATTTCCTTGGTATAGTTTTACTGCTTCCTTGAATTAAAAAAATAAATATCTTTTCATTGAATAAGAAAATCTCGAACACAGAGTGGGTTAGGTTGTGAAATTATTTATCCAAAACACAACTTCATCTACCCAAGGCATGCTGATCAACCTCTTTGGCCAGCTGTATCTCCAAGTTCCATTCTCTTTTATTAACAATTTCCATTAATTTTTTAACTTGCCCTTTGCCCATCCCACTTTTCATTTTGAAGTCCAACTCTCATTCCTTCCTAAAAATACTGTGTCTTTTGAACGTAGACATAGCTTATGTTGTTCATTTTATTTCGTGATACTCTGGAAATAAGAAAACATATTGCATTAATATTAGTAAAAGAATAAAAAGTATAATTAAATAAGTAGCAAGATTTTACTTGAGAGTAATTTTTAAAGATAGGGCTAAATACATTGACTTTAGTCTTCATAATTCTATTTTCCATTATCTACCACCACCTCCCACTTTGTAGTTCACATTGGAAAGGTTTTGTTTTGTTTAGTTTTGTGGTAAGAAACAGATAAAAAGTCACTGAACTCCAAAAGCCTGCATTCTATGGAAGTAAGAACATAAAATACATATTTGGATAAACAGTTGACAAACCACACACACAATACTAAAGTTTTCCTATGCTAGAATGGGAGAAGAATTGTTGGAAGGGAAGCCAGGAGTTCTTAGATATTTGTGTGTCCCTGCAAAGAAAGAGGTAGTCAGTATATTCCCTTTTCCTCCCCAGATATAAGTTATATGAGGGACGGTCTGGCCAATGCTAGATCACCGAGACAGGTATGAAAAATCTGCGAGTCCAGATATTATTATACTTTCTTACCCAGTAGAACTTTAGAAAGGCAGCAAGAATGACAACAACAACAAAATAGCTGTATCTGAGACAGGTAAAACCTGACACCCTCACAGCTGTGCAGAATAGAGATAGACTAAAAGAATTCAGTGCACTCAAAAGTGATACAGAAGGACAAGAAGAGGTCCAGCACAGCCTCACAGAAAATTAAGGTGTTCAGGAATACAGCTCTATCTGGAAGATGCTGCCATAATGTAAGCAGAAAGTACTGTAGGTGCAGATTTCCGGTCAAGAGAAGTCATGAGGTAGAAGAGTATGAGCTCTGGTCAGCTATTCCACTCCACAGGAGAATCTAATGGAAGTAACAGATGTTGTTTTGAAGATAAATTGACCATAGGTTTGGTAGAGCCTTTACTGAAAGTTTTCTGATTTCAGGAACATGCTTGGCTTCTGAGTCCAAATCAGTCTACAGAACACGAGGGACAATGAATGTTTGTGCTAGTTTCTCTCTTGGTTAATTCGAAGATATTGCTAAACTTATTATCTTTCTTTCTCTCTTAGTTTCAGATTGAAACTTAAGGTCTGAATAAACACTGCAAGACATGAATATAATTCTTCCATCTCTGTCATAATATATACAAGTTTGCTCTTCCTCAAATTCAGATCAAGAATGTCATCCTATGGATCCTTATCCTATTCTATGCCATGGACCCAGGAAACTCTCAGAGACTCTCAAGCAACCAAAATAAGAGACTTCAAGCAGCCTCCAGAGCATGAGTCAGAGATGCCTTTTACCTTAGAAGAATGTATGCTTACAATGCATACCTTTGCAGAGAGCAGGCATTGGACAGACAAGTGAAAAGATTATGGCTGTCTAAATGGTTCAGAATAACAATCAAATGCAACGCAAGAGCTTCAGATAGCTCCTGGTCCACTTCCACTTTTACCACCCCAAAAAAGTAAATAAATAAAGGCAACAGAAAGCATCTTTGGGATAAGAGTAGACATTTGAATATGGACAAGATAATGACTGATATTATGGAATCACTGTCAATTTTCTTAGTTGAGAGTATAATAATGTCACTAAGTAGAAAATTGTCCTTAGAAAAGTATATATAAAGAAATTACGGCAACATAATAGCAATTATCAAATATATGTGGGAAATACAATGGATTTGTTATATTATTTGTGAACATTTTGTAATAAAGCTTGAGAGAAAAAAGTTTTTTCTACTCCTCCATTATATTCTTTAATGCCTAAAAGTGTGTAAAAATGTTTCTAAAATGAAATAAAAATATGTACATTATCTCAGTGGAAACTATGAAATTGCCAGAAGTTTGGGGGAGAAGTCATGGAGGTGGGTGGGAGAGAAATGAAGGAGTACTATTTTCATGGAGACAGAGCTCTCTTTTAAAATGGAAATAGAGGTAAGTTTCTAGGCTGCTGGGACAAAGGAACAGACAGAGACAGAGAGGAAACTATCAAAGATAAATGAAAAACAAGGGCTTTTTGAAAAAGCAATATTTCAGTTATTGATAGGCATTGCACTTTTCCGAATGTGTTTCTTTTGGATCTCAAATGCAGAAACCCACAGGGGCCAAGAAGATAATACACATGGGTAAAACAGATCTGATGTTGCAAAGGCAAAAACTATGCCATCCTGGATAATAAACAACCCGTTTGAAATTATCAAAAAAAGAAAAAGAAAAGACATTGTGGTATGAAATTGAAACCTAGCTATCATTTTGCTATTAATTGGTAATTTATGGATAACATGTGTGAAGTCTTCCTTTTTCTCGGAGCAGTAGGGATATGAGGTATCTACCAATAGAGAGCAAGTGAGGTTGGCACAGAGGTGGTGCAGTGAAAAAGGTAATGAAACAGAGGTTTGTGGCTGTTTCTCTAAAAAACAAACATACAAAAATGCAGTAGCAGATTAACCAATACTGATGATCCAGCTGGAGCTAGAAGTTTTAAATATGTAAGAGAGAAAGCCACCAGCCCTGAGAATTTTATTATGCAACACTCAGGCTTCTGAGAGAAACACTAAAAATTTACTCCAAGAACAAGAGTGACAAAACCAACATATATCTAAGCTCGTTTGCAACCAAAATGTATAGACAGAGTTATAATTTAAATTTACATGTTCATCAGATTATTTCTGTTACAATTAGCAAACCATGGTAATTAGATCTTAAAAAAAGTAGGAGCTTATTAGGAAATAAATTTAGCTATCATATTACTTCTTTTTACTCTCCTGTACTTAATTTTTAAATATCAAAGATGAGCAAAGAAAATGTTTTAGTTTTTTTGAAAATTATCATGAGTGCATGATTCTAAATGTAATATATTTTTAATCAGAATTAATACAGAAACTGTATATTTTTATTTAATCCAATGTGAGGTGTGACTACAGAGAAATGTGATTGATTTTATTTAATCAGTATCTTTTTAATATTAAATAGAATACACAGTACAGATAATTAGTTTAAAAGATGCATTTACCTTCAGGGCACTTATTAAGTTCAATTTAATATCAAAGAATTTTTTAAAATTCTATTATTCTTAAGTATTAAGATATCTCTCGTCTTCATATTTTCTAATGTGTAATCATTTTAAATTGACAATTTAATCCAAATTGTCATAGGACAAAGAAAAATCTTTGGTGGAGATTATTGGAGGTTTGACTTAGTTAAGATATAATGAGAGCACAGAACTTACATTAAAAGAGTCATTAGTTATTTCAAGACCAAAGGAAAATTTTTTAAATGATACCTTATACCTATATAAGAACATTTATATTAATACACATATATTTTATATTTTCTACATATATATATATATTTCATGTTTGTTATTTTGCCTCATTTAATACGCCCACTAAACCAAGATACTTTATCTTTCAGATTGGGAAGTTGAAATCAGAGAGCTTAGTTGCCTAACCCAGGAAAATAAAGTTAGTGATAGAATATTGCTTCCCTAACACAGGTTCTATTTGTTCAAATAACAGTAGTGGCAAGAAGAGATTTTTTTTAAATGACTATTTTTAGTTATGCCTCCATTTTCTAAGTGGTTTAGAAATAAAATTATCTTAAAATACTGAAGAGTGAAAAATATTTAGAAATCACTGTATTTACAAAGTGATACACACACGCATGCACACACACGCACACACACACACATACTTGTTTTGCCTGAAAAACTGGCTTGAATAATAATACGAATTAATTTAACACAATAACTTCCAGTGTAGTAGTTAGCTTAAGTGTTCCAAATAAAACTATTTTTTTTCCCCTTTCATATACAATTGAATATCTCTGGCATCAGAAAAGAAGCAAGAGGCAGAGAAAAGACTAGGGCAAGGTAAAGAAAAACCATCTTCATAAAATGACACTTTGTCTTAGCTGGACAGCTGAAGTTGTTCTCTCACACAAGATAAAATATATGGGGAGGATCTCTAAGATATATAAATTACATATATATTTGACTTCCATGAATTTTATTTTCATATTTCAGTTTCACATAATTTGTTTAAACTTTATAATTCTTGAGGTCCTTGTGTACACTCATGCACATGAATGCAATGCAAATTTTAAACAGAAAGTGAAGTAAAAATGTTTTAATATTACCTATAATATTTATCTTTATTAAAATCTTTAATAAAGATTATTTCAGTCATAATACAAGTAAGACAATCAAAAGAATCATAAATTATTTTTCTTTTCCACAAAAACTTTGACATGTCTAATTAAGATGTAATATAAAAACAAAACATTTTAAAAGCTACACATATTGTAATTTTATCCTGGGTCCTTGGACTAACTACTTCTCACCTGACTCAAATTTTAAAGCTTGCATTAACAGAAATTTAATGGTAATATATATTTTTAACTGTGGTTATTTCACAACCCTTCAGCTGTAATGGCTCACAAAATATTCTATTCTTACTTTAATAAATATGACTGTTTATGTCTATTTTATTGTCCAGAGGCTATTGACAAGAAGAGAGTGTGAGGTTCCTCCCACCCTCTCTCCCTAAATATGTGTCTAGATGTATGTCTGGAAAGGAAACGCCAACTGAAATTTCAGGAAAGGTGAAACAAGCGCAATGGGTACCTACTGCAATGGATATGTAAAAACCTAAAACATATCAAATGTTGTCGATTAAAATGTTAAATATTTATCTTTATAGAGATATCCAAATCCTCTCAAACATGGATTTCTAAACATAAAAGCAATCAGTAAGAACAACTAAGCCAAATTTTAACATTACTGGCTTGCCTACTTGATTAACTAGCAAAAGACACCATTTGAAATGAGTAACACCCTCTATTTAGCTAGGTTTCATAAAATCATTAGAAGTAGATATTATTAAAGAGGTGTTCTTTAAGTCGTGATCCACAGTAAGAATATTTGAATATTTACACACTTGTAAAATAATTTTACAATAACTATTCATTCTTTTGACCTCATTCTCTGGTACATTGTACTCTTTTTTTCTCCTCTCATCTATTTTTCTCTACTTTCTCTAAGTATTGTTTTTCTTTCCATTTATTTCCTGAAAGGCTGGGCTAGGTTCCTTAAACTTATTTCACGCATGATTAATTGTTGGGGACTGCAGCATGAACATTAAAAACAGCCTGAGAACATGGGATATTGAGAAAAGAAACTATCGCTCCTGCCACTTACAAATTGAGTGGCTCTAGGTAATTTTCTTAATCTCCCTAAACTTCACATTCCTCAAATGTTCACTGGGCATCATAATTACACCTACCTGTAGGATTAAAAAGAGAATGTCTGACATATTTAAGTTCTCAATAAACGGTTAACTGTTTTATTAACATCAGAACCAAAATGATTCCCTTAGTTTTCACTACCTGCTCAAGAACTCAGCAAGAAATCATGAGTTACACTTTCTTCAGCTTAACATATTTTTTGTTGTGAATAAGTAGATGGAAACCAACAGAATTTTTTAAAATAAAAACATCTATTTGGTGGCTATTAGAGATGCACAAGAAATGATGGAGAAGGGTAGAGAATAGATCAAAGAGAGAAAGCAGTGGAGAAAAAAAGAGACAGGAAGCCCTTAGAAGAAAAAACAAAATCCTCTCTCTGTTGTTTTCCTCAATTTTAGATACTGTTCTTTCCAAAGACTGAGCAAAGAAAACATTGAAAACGAGGAGAATGATGGGAGCTGATATTTAGAAAAACCATCTTCAAAACACATTTCAAAATGAAACATGCACAGCCTATTGACTATTCTTTCAGATTAGTCTTCAGAACTCTTAATTTACATATAATTCATTAATGGATACCTACTTATGAGTGTGTCTTTGTATACGTGATTATGTTTGTGTATGTTTGGGACAGGGGTCTGAGGAAGGTTGGTAGCTTGAAAAAAAATTGCTCCCTTCAATGAAGTCAATATAATAGACTGATAACATATAAATTTTATGTTCATAAAATTAATCTATAATATTTCCTATTATGCCTATTTTCTCTCCCTGTAAAAGCATGAGCCAGTTCTAGAAATTTATCATTGTATAGTTAGTGTACTGTGCTTTCCAGAATATAAAAATATCACTATAGATAATGAAAGAATATTGATAATAATATTTAGAATTAAAGCTTAGGTCTCCTTTTTATCATCCTTGAAAAAGATCTTGAATTAAAAAACAAAGAGGTTATAATGGGATTTGTTCTTGTCTTTTTCTCCTTTAAATATCCATTGATCTCATGACAAAGTATTTTCTAACCAGGTTAAAGTCAAATTCTGTACTCACATTAGGCTAAGATTCAATCGAGTTAAATTTTTGCACTGACTACCAGTCAACCTTATCATGAACTTTCATTATGTGCATGTAATTAATTGGGTCCAACGAACAATATCAGTTCTGAGTTATAGACTCTTTTCCCCCGACCATATAATTAGAATATAATTACCCACAGGATATCAGAATGATGCAGAACCTTTCCTCTAAATGCGCCCTCATTAGGAAACAAGTCTCAATATACATTTATTCAATCAGTGTGAATTAATTAAAATGTTACTGAAATAAAAAAGGGTAGCAATAAAGAGTATCTGACATCTATTAAGAGACTATCACTTGAGATCTGCCTGCATAGTTTATATTCAAATCCATTTAGCTGAAGTAGAAACTTTGCTATGTAACGTGATATACATCCAGTGTACTAGGAAATCTCAGTACATACATTTGTGTGTCATCATTTTTGAAAAGAGTGCAAAACATAACTACAAAATCTTTAACAATTAGATAGGAATCTAATAGTCCCATTATTCCATAAAGATGTTTATCATCAGATAGAATCTATCTGGTGAGCAAAAATCATTTAACTCTAACTATTTAATCAATTATTTGTTTAACCCACTACCTTAAATTACAAATCTGAAAATATCTGTCCCAACATGGCTCAGGAAAAACAATCAGAAAAGCCCAGACTTGTGAAAACAGTAATTATTTTTTTGTCTTTTAATAAAATAACCTGAATTACTTAAGCTAGTTCAAGTAATTACATGAGCATATTTTCTTTTAAGCAGTACATTCATATACAGCTAAGAATAGCTTCTTAAATGAATGAATAATATATCATACCACACATTCCAATTACAAAAAATACATTAAAAAATAGTAAATACACAAAGAAGCTGAGGGACACATGATACATAGCTCCCAAGAAGCTGCTGATTCAAGCAGTAACATTCTACCTAAGAGCTATTCATCTTTATTTCTCCAGGCATATAGTTATATTAAATAAACCTTTGTTCAATAAATAAATAATGCTTGTACAAAGAAATACTCAGCATTAGTCAAAAATAACGCCATGAACTGTTAACATAAAAATTTCAGAGCTGCATGTAATAAAGCAAGATACATACACATTTTCAAGCTTTCAATGTTACTATAGATTCCTCAGAAATTTTTAGCTTTAGATATAGGTTTTATAAAACATAGTTCTGATAATAAAAATTTAGTATTCAATTTTGCAAGTAGACATGGACCACTTTGTAATGGAAATTCTGCATGAGTATTAAGATACTAGGCTATATACAAATGTATATGTCTTATATGTTCTTTAGGAGCAAACTCCAACCAGTTTTAAGTTATTATTTAAATTATTAAATTATTATAATCTTATAGAGTTAAAAACAGGAATTTTTAACTCTATAAGATTATATGTTTATATACATATATATATATATACACACATACACACATATGTGTGTGTACATGTATATACTTGTGATTATAACATTTAAAAAATGTATTTTATTTACATAATTTATATAAATATATGTGAATATATACTTACATGCAGATATATATGTACATATGAATGCATGCTGTAATCACATTTCGTATAATATTCTATTTAGACACTAAGCTGGTCTTGGTGGAGACCAAAAGTGAAAGAAGTAATGGTTCCACCCTGCTAAGGAAATGAAGATTGTCTTACAAAGGTTTGCTTTATTGTTAACTTAAAATATTTTTAGAATTTCAGTAATAAAGACATGGAGCTGGCCAGTCACAGTAATCCCAGCACTTTGGGAGGCCGAGGCGGACGGATCACGAGGTCAAGAGATCGAGACCATCTTGGCCAACATGGTGAAATCCTGTCTCTACTAAAAAATACAAAAATTAGCTGGGCGTGGTGGCGTGTACCTGTAGTCCCAGCTACAAGGGAGGCTGAGGCACTGAACAGAGAAGGCGGAGATTGTAGTGAGCCCAGATTGCACCACTGTATTCCAGCCTGGCGACAGAGCAAGACTCTGTCTCAAAAAAAAAAAAAAAAAAAAAAGACATGGAGCTATAGTTCCTTGCTGAAAATATTCTATTTGAATAATATTTACTAAAATGCTAGATTAGCTAAGAGTAATTTCTACCAAAAAGCCACAACTTGTAAACAAGAGAATGTGAATATTTTCGATGTTTCATTTTGTAGGAAACATCAATTTTCATTTTCTGAACACAAAGAAGACTGAATATTTATGTTACATGGAAACTGTATTGCTTAAATTTTATTTAAACATATGATTTTAAAATACAATTTAATATCCACAGAAAAACATCTCAATTCTCCTCAGAATTCTGAAAATGTTCCCTTTATACTCTCTACCTGTTATAACTCCACATTTTACATCTAAGGCATTTTACAGTACCATCTATTGGATATTTTATACAACTACAACATAACAGTCACAAGCTAGTCAAAATTTAGTAATAACTAAAAAAATGCTTCAAGAGCCGTTCCAGAAACTAAATGATAATTTGGTATCCGCTAATATTTCCTCATCATCACACACTTTAAACTCAATTTTATTACCTTGTAATAACATAACTATGAGTTATCAATTTTTTAAAAACTAAGCCTCCTTGTCATATATTTGTTTTAATTTTTACTTGATATATATGTCGCTGTCTGATTTTTTTTTCTTGACTTGGGGAAAAGAGTGATAAGTGATGGGAATTTTCAAAAGTTGACTGAATGTTATTCATTCACTCGGCAAATATTTGTTGAGAATCTAGTCTACGTCCAGATCAAATTACATACTAGAGATAAAGAGATAAATCCTTTCCCTGGGAGCGATAAGAATGATGGGGGTGCTAGTCAATGAGCATAAGGAACAGCTTCCCAAGAAATGATTTAAGTTCAATTCCTGCTATGTTGGCTTTGAGGCTTCTGTGGGCTACCTGAGAGGAGATGTAAACATGAAGTGAGCATTTTGATCTAGATACATGTGGGGATAATGGGCTCACACAGACATATTCAAACGTGGTAGCTGTAGCCCTGGAACTGGATGAGATAATTTAGAAAGTGTGAGTGTAATAAGATGAGAAGTGAACAAAAAATGAAAGTTTTACATATTAAAGAATGAAAGGAAGACTAGGAATTTAGCAATATTGACAAAGTGTGGCTTAAAAGGTGAAGGAAAACCCAGTGGCAATGCACTGGATGAGCGTCAGAGGCTATGAGACATAATCAACTCAAACAGTGCCAAACAGTGCAGAGCATTCAAAAAAGATTATACTTGGAAATAGTTTCCAGTAGATGCTGGTGGGAGCTCAAAGCAGATCCTCTGCTACCTTGCCAGAGCACCCATCACCAGCTGCTATGAGTGTTAATTTCTGAAAGCTCGCAGTCATCCCTAAGAATTATCCTTTACTCACAAATAGGCTGTGCCAGGAGGCCCTAGATAATGACTGACTTATGTAAGTGAGAAAAGGCCAACCTCCTTGCCTTAAATTAGAAACAATCCTGTGATAGGATTTTTGCTCCAAAGCTGTAAAGGTACAGGTCAAGGCTAAACTATCACCATGATTATTTTCTTGCTTAGAGCTTGCCTCTTCCTTTTTCTGTCTCTTTCCCTTCATTAAAGGTTGTATTTTTTTCTTTCTAAAGAGCTCTTCCTCCCTCATAAATCACACAAAGCTAAATCTTGGTGTAATGATCTACTCCCTGGAAACCCACCTAAAAGAGCGCAATTAGATTTAGTAAGGATAGCAAGAACAATTTCATATCCATGTTACAGTCAGAAGTTACACTAATGTGGGTTGAGAAGAAAGAGAGGAATGTGACACAGTGGGTGTACCTACACACCTGCATATATATACTTATGATTATGTGAGGAGCCAGACAAGAGTCAGAATGCAAATACAAGAACTGCACAGAAGAAGGACAAACAGCTCTTTCACTGGAACGAGTTCTACAACATACTAACAGCAAAAACAAAATTGAACTACTGGACTCAAATCAAGGTGCTGTTTAGTGCTAACTTACATAAGTGTGCTGGATTATACCTTTGTCTATGTTTTTCATATTGTAAATTAGGAAATCGATATTTTACTAAACATTAATGAAAAATATGATGAGAGGAGAAAAATGGGGAGCTCTGGGAGAATTAAGGCAAAGAATAAAAGAATGAAGGAAATCTGAAGAATATACACATTGGGAGACTCAAGGATGTTGAAGAAATGATAACCAAAGGAAGTAATCTGAAAATATTTGTGGTCAAGATAAAATGAGAATAACGTAACAAAGAATATATCACTAGGTAGAGAGCAGTAATCTTCCAGGGTTTGGCCTTCCTTGGGCAAATGAGGCTGAATAAGTCAAAATTCTTTAGAGTATTAGCAACAAAATTTCAACTGATAGATTTTTATAAACTAGACTGGACAGCAAGGAGTGATCATGGAAAGCTCAATTGAACTATCCTTATCCCACATAAAAAGGGAATATGGGTTGAACTAGGAAACAAAGATAGAAATGAGTCAGCGATTGTGGTATTATTTACAAAATTGATGTGTGGACCAACAGTTATATGTAAATTAATTCTTCATCAGTTTTCAAGTAAAAGTTGAGAATAAATAAGCTATATTTAATAGTAAAACAGAAGAACTCACGTACATAAACACTTTCTGATCACCACTGTTTCAGTAGCAATCATCAAAAACCACAATTACCTACGCAAGGTGGAATTTATCTTTAAATGACTCGTGATGGTTAAGAATGTCTGGTTTTGACTGCATTAAAAATTTTAAAATTAAAATATAAAAATAATATAAAGTATTTGCTTCTACCCTAATGCCCTTATATCTAGATATTTGCCTTGCCCCAACCCCAAATTCCTTTGAAAGGTGAAAGCAGAAATACCAACACAGAAGTTCACATATTTGGGAACTTTTATGCTATAGCGTATAGAAATTTACTTTCACAAGTGTTTAACGAAAACTGTAAGCTTTGCACATTCTTGCCAACACTGGGTATTATCATTTACAAAATATTTGCTAAAATGGATTAAAAATTACATCTCATTGTTTTAATTTATATTTTTTCATTGCTTTTTACAATATAAGAATTGGTTTTACAATATAGAGATTGCATTTTACAATACAGGGATTTGTTGTTGTTATTGTTGTTGTTATGATGCTTATCTTTGATTTATAACTTTTGGGACTTAGCACTGTCTTTAAATCAAATTTTCATTGTTCAAGGCAATCAATATTGTATCTTTCTCGCTTTGGAAAAAAAAAAAAGGAAAAGATCATGCCTAGGCAAAATTAAATCTTTATTTCATTTTTTTGGTAATAGATATAATATAGAATTTACCTTACTTTATTTTCATGTGGTTATACAATAATCCTGATACCACTGATGTTCCACCAGATTTCATATGTGGCTTTTATAATAGACTACATAATTAGAAATAGTTCAATACATCTTTAGACTTTCTATCACATCTTTAAAACTTCTAGAGCAATTACTATATTATTTTGATTGCTGCAAATTGAACAAACATATTTTCAGGATTTCTTAGAATAAGCATTTTATTATTCTTCCTTTTCAAAATTTTATAATGTTTATATACATTTATTCTTCCAGGCAAAATTTGAAATTATTTTGTCCAGCCAAAAAATTGCATGCAAATTGCACCAAGTATATAAATTAATTTGAAGCAAGGTAGGTTCTTCTTCATTCAGTGTAGTTTTCTTTACACTTAAGAGAATAATTTAGTTTTTTGTTTGTTTGTTTTACTTGCGGGTAGCATGATCTCTTTTCACTTTGTTGCCATTCTCTCTGGTAGTAAGAGGAGATTTTCTTAATCCTCTTCTCCAGATTACTTTTATTAGTTGTCCTCAGTGTTGATTTTGCCTTATTCTAACACAGATATAGTTAATTTCCCCTAAGACATTATATTTTTCCTATGGTCTTTCTTAATTCTTTTGTTTCTTTCAAATCAGCGCACTATAAAGTAAATGTTTTCTTTAGTATTCTTGACCATCTAAAACAATTGCTATTGGTATTTTCTTCCATTTGATGAAATAAAACTTAATATATGGCATTCATCTAACTTTCATCTGTCATGCTGCTTCTTTATTTTCAAGTTGCATAATGATCACTATTTTATTTGGCAATAGGTAGACTTTTTAATACCAAAATGCACTTGGGTCATAAATGATCAATCTGCATCGACAGTTGTTATAGAAAAGAAAAATCAAAGGAACCAAATACAACTACACTGATTATTGGAATATTGTTTAGATACTATTCACTACAGAAACAACTGCACATAGGAAAATTAATCTGTCTCAGTCACCACAAAATAATAAACAATATTTTCTCTAATTGAATGCAATAAAGCCTAGAATACTTATTTTTGCTAAGGCTACCAAGAAACTCTAGGAAATAATGAAAAATTACCCTTGTTAACTTTGAATGGTATTGTGAAATAAATTTAAGTTTTCACTTAATTTTGGCACAAATTTACTATGCTTTATTTTGCTGCATATGGTATATTATATAAGCTGTTTTGAATACTCTTAACAATAACTTGTAGAATCATTTAAATCATTCATGAATATATAATCTCCCATCCTAATTTTAGAATCAGGCATATATAATATTCTTTGTATTAAGTTTATTTTTTAAATTTAGCTTTTAATACATTTTAATCTTTCTTTGGATAATGCTCATATATTGCTGTATGTTTAAGATTTCCAGACACCGTCAAAATGGCTGACTAAAGAAACCTAGCACTAACCTCCTATGCAAAGAAAGGCCACAACAGCAAAGAAATAACCACAAATCAAATGGAGCATCTAAGGGAGAACACAAATTCAGCAAGAAAATGACAAAGCCCTTCTAAGACATGGAAAAGTCCTGATGGCACCATAAAAATAAAAGCAAGGCAGCTAGCTAGGATCAGCACAGAGGGAGGAGAAACTCTCCATTGCAAGGAGAAGGTAGGTGAGAGATCCCTAGTCATCTACATTCCTCACCATAGTGTTTAGAATCCTAGGGAAAGAAAAGCCCATCAGCACTCACTGACTCTGAGTCTAGTACAGAGAGTTTCCTGGAGTTCACATGACTGTGTTATTCCAGAGAGGAAATTCAAGCTGGGTGCCCCACACTCCTGAGATCAAAGCTGATGAATTATGACATTATTTTGAGAGAAGAATCATCACCAGAATACATTTTGACTTGGGGCCTAATAGCCCCTGTATCTCTGCATCCATAGCATCCCACTGACATTCTCCCACAACCACTGAGAGGGCTACATTCTCATGAAATCAACTGGAACCAGTAGTGTAACTGTGTCCCCAGCATCTAAGCCTCTGTACTCTAACGGCTCCCTACACTGCATAAAATAGGTGAGCTAAAACCATAGGAAGGCTACCTGCAGGGTATAGGGAACTGAAGTATGTGCTCACCGGAGCTTGAGAGCCACCTGTCTTATCTGCCACCACCAACAGTGACCTCTCCCCCTTTAGCAGTGGGGCCATGACACGTCCATATGCACTGTCAACTGGAAACCAACTCAACTATGGTCCACTGCCAATGACCCAGTGTGCGCCATCCAGGGGCCCAAGACCACCCTCCTCAGGAATTGTTACCACTACACCCCAAAAAACCTGACCTCTCCAATAGTGGGTCTGCTGTGTACCTTTGCACTCCATTGAGGAGCCACAGGAGTGGCCCACTCAGGGTCTACTGCCACCACCACCCACCCATGCCTGCAAATATCCCCCAAGGTCCTGAAGACTGGCCTACCTGGACTTTCCCAAAGAAAGTCATGACATAGCCTCCACAAACATCTTCAGCCTAAACTTCTGAGAAAATCACAGATGCCACTGATTTGATTACAGTCAAAAAATTCATATGGAGAATATATTACTGTACCCACCTATAACCAAAACCAAAGCACTATACCTAACTGACCCTATAGAAACATCTACAGAAAAAAGCCTTATCCTATGAAAGCTACTTCATAAAATTGAAAGAAGTGACAACTATATCAAAGATGTAGATATCAGTGTAGTGATGCAAGAAACATGAAAAAACAACAAAATGTAACACCTCTAAAGGAAAATTATTATTCTCCATAATAGACCATGAAGAAAAGAAAATCTATAAAATACTTGAAAAGGAATTGAAAACAATTATCTTTCAAAAATTCACAAAAGAACACAGATAGGCAATACCATGAAATTGAGAAAAGAGTTCGTGATCTCAATTAGAAATTCAACAAAGATATCAAACAAATTCTAGGACTGAAGAATTCAATGAAAATGATAAAAAATGCAGTTGAGAACTTCAACAACAGACTTGTCATACAGAAGAAATAATTTTTGAGCTTAAAGACAGGTCTTTTGAAGTATCCTAGTCATACCAAAAAAGAAAAAAATAATTCTTAAAACAGTGAAGGAAGTCTATGTGACATAAAGAACATTAAGCAAAAACACTTTTAAATTCTGGGAGTTCCAGAAAGAGAAGAGATGGGGAATGGCATGGAAACCTATTGGATAAAATAACAGTTGAAAATGTGCTATGTCTTGGGACATAAATAGATATCCAAATACAGGATGCTCAATTATTCTCAAATAGACTTAAATTTAAAAAGTCCTATTGATAGTGGCAGGAGGCAGACAGATACCAAGGAGACAGGGATGGGTCCACAGTGAAATCAGACCTTCAAGCCAAGGACAGTTTAAAGCCTAAAAACCAAGCTGCCAGTTCCAGTTAGAGTCCACAACTGGCGTGAAAACTTCTATCTCCATCTTACTCACTCTCTCTTGATTGGTTCCTTCTGAATGATGCCTTTTTAACCAATCAAATGATGCTTTTTTCAAGACCACTCATGAACCCATTAGCATGCATTCCCCCTATTCTAAGCCCATGAAAACCCCAGACTCAGTCTTACAAATGGCTACCGGCTTTTGGGTCCTCTCTTGTTACTGAGAGCTTTCCTTCTGTCACTCAATAAAATTCTACTCCACCTTACTCACTCTATGGTGTGTGCATACCTTATTCCTCTTGGTCACAGAGAAGAACCCAGGATTCCTTGCACTGCAGGAGTAAAAGAGCTGTAATGTTCCTGCTTGCAGAACTGGTGATAGTAAAGGAGGGTAACATTCCCTGCTGCTCACCAAATAACAGGAGAGGGAAAGTCACTGGGAGCCACCCTCACCTGCTTGCTGAACAATGGGAGCAAAGAAGACACTGGATGCCCTTTCTCCCATTCACTAAACTATGGAAGCAAAAAAGCCATAACACTATCTGAGGCACATTAAAGTCAAACAGCCAAAAGTCAATGATAACAAGAAAAAAGTATCAAGTAACATACAGGGAGTTCTTATTAGACTAACAACACATTTCTCAGAAGAAACCATATAGGTCAGAAGAGCATGAGATGATATATTCAAAATGCTAAAAGAAAAAAAAAAACTGTCAGCCAAGAATAGTATACCTAGCAAAGCTATCTTTAAGAAATAAAGAGTAAAGTTTTCTGAGACAAGCAAAAACTGGGGGAATTCATCACCACCAGACTGGATATAAAAGAAAAACATAAGGGAGTCCTACATTTGCAAGGAGAAAATAATATCTGTCATTATGAAAACAAATGAGAAAGATGAGAAATGAAATGTTATTACTACAGAAAACCAGCAAACTGCAAAAATAAATAACAGAGAAAAGAGAAACAAAAGAAATATAAAACAATCAGAAAACAAATACCAATGTGACAGTAATAAGCCTTCACTTATCAACAATTGTGAAGAGGTTTAATCCACCAATTAAAAGAGATTGGCTGAATGGATTTAAAAAATTAAGATCTAACTATATGCTGCCTACAAAAATCTCACCTCACTTGCAAAGACACACATAGACTGAAAGCAAAGGAATAGAAAAAGCTATTCCAATGCAAACTAAAACCAAAAATAGGCAGGATTGTCTATATTTATATCAGACAAAGCAGCCTTCAAGCCAAAAAACATAAAAAGAGACAAAGAAGGTCATTACATAAAAGTTAAGTAGTCAATTCAATAAGAGGATATAACAATTATAGAAAAATAAATAAACAGATAAATACACACTCAAAATTGGATACCATAATACAGTAATAGCTAAGAACTTAAGTTTCCCACATTGAGTATTAGACAGATAATCTAAACAGAAAATAAATTATAAAATATTGGACTTAAACTGCACTTTGGACCGAATGAACCTAACAGACATTTATAGATTTATCCCAGGTTTGCAAAGATGGTTAGTACATGCAAATCAATACATGTGATATATTATATCAATAGAATAAAGGAAAAAGTCTTATGATCATCACAATAGAAACCAAAAAAGCATTACATAAACCTTTATCATAAAATTTCTTCATCCCAAAATCTCTCAAAAATTAGACAAAGAATTAGATATACCTTTGCACAATAAAGGCCATACTGAACAGAGAAAAGCTGAAAACATTTTTACAAGAACTGGAAAAAGACAAGTATGCCCACCATTACCACTCTTATAACATCCCACTAATAATAGCTTAAATAAAATAATAAAATACTTAGGAATAAATTTAACCAAGGAAGTAAATAATCTTTACAATTAAAACTGCAAAACACTGATTTAAAAAACTAATGAGGACATATAAAAATCAAAAGACATCCCATGCTCATGGATTAGAAGAGTTAATATTGTGAAAATGAACATACAACCTAAAGCAATTTATAGATTCAATGTATCCCTATCAAAATTCCAATTACATATTTCCTCAAATAGGGGGAAAAAACCTAAAATTTGTACTGAACCACAAACAAATACAAGTAATCAAAGCAATACTGAGCAAAGGTAGGAATCATGCTAAGTGACTCCCAAGAGTACCACAAGCAATAGTAACCAAAACAGTATGGCATTGCCATAAAAACAGACACATGGACAAATAGAACAGAAAAGAGAACCCTGAAATAAATCTGTGTATTTACAGTCAACTCACGTTTGACATAGGCTCCAAGAACATACCCTGGAGAAAAGACACCCTCTTTAACAGATGGCATTAAGAAAACTGGATATCTTCGGAGCAGGAAGCTAAAGCTATTTCTGAATGAGACCCAAACACGAGAAATTACAGAAGACATTCCCATGAAAACTTTGAATATGAAGACTGTGTATGTTTCTGTATTACCAACAACAGCAGACTTCTAGCATGCACTTAGCAGTGTTCAGTCAGCCTCTCCCTGACTTACACCCATCCCCACACATATGTGTACATAGACACACACATGAACACACTGAAGATATTTCCTTCAGGTGCATGTAAAATATGCTGCTTGGATTGAAATTCAAATGGAATTGATCAGTCAAGTAACTTGAGACTCACAGTAATCTTCACACTTAACCTTAGACACCTATGCAGTCATGTTGGGAGCAGCACCACAGTTTATTGCTATACTCGAGTTCTTAAGTACAGAAGGTAGAAGCAATTTAAATGGTATAGCATATATATCATTTTCTGGCCTCTTAAAATTTATTTGAGACCTCTTGATGAAATGGACATACTATATATTTCTGCCACCTGGATTTTCCTGGGTAATTTGATGGAATATTTTAAGTTTCAATAAATCAGAACAATAAACTCAAATATAAATGTGAAAAAAAAAAGAAAACTGGATATCCATATGCAGAAGAATAAAGCTAGATCCCTGTCTTTCACCAGATCCAAAAATCAACACAAAATATATTAACAAATTAAATGTAAGACCCAAAACTTTAAAACTACTTGAAGAAAACATAGGGAGATTTCTTTGGGACATTGTTCTGAGCAGATTTTTATGGATAAGACCATAAAAGCACAGGTGCCAAAAAGAAAAATGTACAAATAAGACTTTTTGAAACTTTTAAAAAGCTTTTGCTCAGCGAAGAAAACAATCACCAGAGTCAAGAGACAATCTGTAGATTTGGAGAAAATATCCACAAACTATTTTTCTGACAAGGGCCTTTTACCTAGAATATACAAGGAACTCAAACAACTCAACAGCAATAACAATCATACTACTAATAATAATCCTATTAAGAGGTGAAAAAGGATCTGAAAGACATTTCTCAAAAGGAGACAAACAAATGACCAAAAGATACATGAAAAAAGTGTTCAACATCACTAATCATCAGGGAAATGCAAATCAAAACCATATAAGATATCATCTCACCCCAGTTAGGATGGCTATTGTCCAAAAGACAAAAAATAAGAATACTGGCCAGGGGTGCACAGAAAAGGGAATTCATACATTGTTGGAGGGAATATTGATTAGTACAACTAACAATGAAAAACAGTATGGAGTTCCTCAAAAAACTAAAAATGGAACTTTCACATAATCCATCAATCCTATCACCAGGGATTTAGACAAAGGAACAGAAACTTGTATCTCAAAGTGGTATCTTCACCTCCATGTTTATAATAATAGCACTATTAACAATAGCCAAGTTGTGATATCAACCTAAATGTCCACCAATAGATGAGTGGATAAAATAATTATGGTATATATACACAATGGAATACTATTCAACCATAAAAAGAAATGGGATGTTGTCATCTGTGGCAACATGAATGAACCAGAAGAACATTATGTTAAGTTAAATTAGTCAAGCACAAAAAGATCAATACCATGTTCTCACTTATATATGGGAGCTAAAAAATTGAGCTCATGGAAGAAAAGAGTCGGATTGTGGTTATGAGAGGCTAGGAAGTTAGGAATAAGAAGAAAAAAGAGAGAAGTTGGTGGTTAACTGGTACAGAATTACAGCTAGATATAATAAATAAATTATGTTCTATAGCACTATAGTGTAAATAGTGCTAACAAAAATTTATTGAATATTTCCAAAAAGCTAGAGAATTAGGAATATTTCCAATACAAAGAAATGATAAATGTTTAAGGTGATGGTTATACTAACTACTCTGATTTAATCACTGCCTATTTTATACATGCATCAAAATATCATTCCGTATCCCACAAATATGTAAAATTATTATAGCAACTAAAGATAAAATGAAGAAAACAAAAAATGTCAAAAAGCAACAAAAATAACGTAAAACTAATTTTAAAATGATTTTTAATAACTTTATTATTTTTTATTTGTGGGACTATAAATTTCACAGCAATTACAGTGTGCCTTCGAGATCTCACACAGACACCTATAATCTGAACTTAAAGTTTTAGAACATTTCTACCTATAATAGGATTTTGGACATTTAAATTATTTTCTTTCTAGGTTTGAGGTCAGCGAAGAAGGCTGACATTTTAAATTAATCATAGGCACGATGGCCTAATTAATCTTCTTGATTATAAACTCCTCTGTATCGAGTCAATCCATAGGAAACTGCATCCTGAATATATTAAATAACATCTAGATTGTTCAAATATTAAAATAAAAGATTTTCATCAGATTCTTGTTAGCTGAATTTGTAATTTATGCCTTACCGGGCTTTTTTTTTTTTTTGGCTTTTCCATAACTCACAGCAAACCCAATGCAGCACAAGTTTGTTTCTTTAAAAAATTATTATTGCTTACCCTGGATACAGCTATAGTTTAGGCAAGGATGCTATACAAACTTCTGGGAAAATTATATGTGTGTGTGTGTGTATATATATATATATATATATATATATATATATATATATATATATATCTCCCTGTTTTAAAAAAACCCTTTAAGTATACAATTCTACCTTATTCATTTAGGTAGAAACAAAAACAATTGTCTGTAACACTTGAACTTTTTATTCTAGACTAGGCTGTGTATATAATTATACATATTGTACATAATAGAAACTAGTTCAATGTGAAGATACTTTGTCAGAAACCAACAAAGCCAACCTAAGACAATGTAACAGATACACAGTTAGATAACCTCCCAAGGGTAGATGATGAAATCATCACTTAGTGAGGCTGAGTCCCTTCCAGTTTTCTTATGCTACATCTCTTTAAAATATATGTACATGAAGAATATTTTAAACCAAGCTGGGTGTAAATATATTTTATAAATATTATAGCACCCTAGTTCTTATTGTATTCCTCAGCAGAATTTGAATCAGTGAGAATGTAATCTTACACATTTTAAAAATTAAATAAATAAAAAGCAGCTATCCTTTATGAATAATACCATGAAATTCAGTCTGAGTTAGATTTCCAAAATATGGAAAAATGAGGTTTCTTTTTGCCTATCATTACTATGATGACAATTATGAATTGATCTATAATGAATATTAATTAAATGAATATTAAGTAATGACACTGATGAAACATTTATTGAGAGCTGACAATGTCCTTTATCCCTACTCTTTCAACAAAAAAGAACATTGCATAGACACAAACCTTTGGTAGATGACATAAAGGATTTCATGAAAATAGATGACTTCAGTAACTTTGCTTAAAGGTTAAAGAGGTAAATTTAAAAGAAGGGTGAAGCAGCCATAATGATATGAAATAAAAACTGAAGCTTAGTGTAGTAAGACACAACCTCAGTTATGTGTTCACACTTCCCCACCAGACTCTGTATTTATGGAAGTTTTATAACTAGCCTAGGAAGTAATATTACAGAGAATTCAAAATTCAAACTCCAGAATCATAGAGGATTTGAATATCTCTTACCCTCCTCTATTAAGCTGATGTGTAGCACTGAGATTGTCATTATTAATTCTTGCTGATTAGAGTTAAGTCAGATGAAAAAACATACAGAAAGTTTCCATACTACTGACGCTGTGAGAAAGAGACACACAGCATACTTCTACTTCCTAACAAACTTTCTGACATTGCTGAGAAATAATGACTTAGTTAAACACATGCTCTAAGGAAAGATTTAACATACTCCATGCTATTTAAGATTTAATCACCATATTTACAATGCATAATTTAGTAGAATTCTTAAAATTGTGTTAGAGTAAGTAAGATCGGAAGAAGAGGAGAAGTTTATATGACATATGGTTTTCTCAGGGTGTTATAGGTAGAGATACGTACATTACTGCTTCAGTAACATCACAACTTGGCCAAGTTTTCAGAGTTACAGTGAAGAAAAAAGAGATGTGGAATTGGGACCATTTTATGTTTCAGCAACATGGATGAACTGAAGGTCATTATAATAAGTGAAATAAACCAAGCACAGAAAGATACATGTCACATGCTGTCATTCATATGTGGGAGTTAAAAAGTTAATTGCATGCAGGTACAGAGTAGAATGATGGTTTCCAGAGGATGGGAAGAGTTTGCATGTTTGTGGGGTAGGGGGATAAAGAGAGGTTGATTAATGGATAAAAACAAAAGATTAGATGGAAGAAATAAATTTTCATATTAAATAGTAGGATGACAATAGTTTACATACACTGTATGCTTCAAAATAGCTAGAAGAGGGAACTTCCCAACACAAACAAATAATACTCAAGGTGATATATACTCTAAGCACCCCGATCTGATCATTACATGTTTTGTGCATGTAACAAAATATTACATGTACTCCATAAATATGCAAAAATATGTATCAATAAAAATAAAATTTATAAATTTTTTAACTTACAATTTAAATATTTATATTTTTTAAACTTTTGTATCTATAAGAGTAAAACAGTATTAATTAATTTAAAACTAAAACATATTTTTGAATATACATTTTTCAAATAGTTTTGTTGTCCTTTTTATGAGCCAACAAGCTTCATTATATTGATGATATTTTTATTAACTCTATTCTTTTTCTAAAAAATTTTACTTTAAGTCCTGGGATACATGTGCAGAATGTGCAGGTTTGGTACATAGGTATACATGTGCCATGGTGGTTTGCTGCACCTACTAACCGTCATCTAGGTTGTAAGCCCCACATGCGTTAGGTATCTGTCCTAATGCTCTCCCTCGCCTTCCCCTCACTGCCTGACAGTCCCCGGAGTGTGTGATGTTTCTCTCCCTGTGTCCATGTGTTCTCATTGTATTAACTCCATTCTTAAAGATTAATCAGATATTACAACAAGGGAGTGTATTCCTGGAAGAACACACCATAATTGGCCTAAAGGGATATAATACTGAACACATTCATTGTTGCACATCCTATTATTTCCTCCTAATGGGTAGCAATAATATGACTAAGTTTTAAAGTGAGATAAATAATCGTCTAAAAATGATTTTAAATTTTTTAATAATTAGCTATTCTAGGACAAATTTTCTGTTTCAGGAAATATTTAATCATTATTTTCCTCATTACAAATGGGTTTATAGCACAGAAAGAATTAAACAGCTGTGAAAGCTGACTCATTTGTAGGACAAAATAACATAGTATGGGAAAAATGATCCTTTACACTTCTCAGTAGAGAACAGCAAGAAGATGCCATTCTTCATAAAGATGTTCACTATTGTGTTATTTATAATAACAAAATGAGGAATTGGAAAGATGCTAGACAAAAACAGTTTCAACTAAAATATGACATATTTACTTAATGAGATTACACAGGCATTAATAGTGATGTTCCATAGTATGTGGAAATATATAAACATTTAATGATATCATGTTAAGTGTTAAAATAGAATGCCACATGGTATATTCAGATCAACTTTTAAAAGGTGAAAAAAAATCTAAAAATCAAGAAGGTAATTTTAACAGTGAAGGTAATTTTAATATTTATATATTAATTGTGATTCTTCTTACATAACTATCACAGGTTTTCTAATGATTAAATTCTTTTTCTTATTTTAAAATTTTTGTATGAGTGCTTAGTTATGGTATGATAAAATGTTAAAATTCACTTTTTAAATTCCAGCATAATATTTACAATAGTAATATTAAATGATATTATCCTAGCACTCTCCTCCAACTATGCATAGTTGTAAGAAATTTTCATGAATTAACTCATTTGATTTTATTTTACAAATGAAATACAGAGGGACAAATGTTAACAGCTTGCTTCACATCATAAAACTAGTGAAAAAGCCAGGCTTAAAATAAAAATGGCATACTGCTGGACTTCTAAGGTGACTGAACCAATATACTCTCGCACCTGCAGTGGATGAACAATTTGGCTGCATCTTAACAAAGCTTATGCTTTTTTACTCTGCTTGTATCATTCTCTTCCACGTCTAGTCTTATCTCCTGATATTTAATATCAATGTTCTTAATGATTAATGATGGTGAGTACTATTCATAGGTCTATAGGTGGTTTATAAATAGACTTAGTTCAAATGCCTGTTTAGGTCTCCTGCCCTTTTGAATTGAATTGTTTGCTTATTCTTGATTTATATAAATTCTTTTTATATTTCATATACAAATCATTTTTCAACATTCTGAAACTATTGCATGGAGATGACTTGCCCACAGATCAGCAGTTCATGTTAGAACTCTGGACTCTAGTCTTCTATACTTTCTGGCTATCATTATTCTCTCTTCTTTCTTTCTTTTCTTTTCTCCTCCTTCCTTCCCTTCCTTCTTTCTCTTCTTCCTCCCACCTTTCTTCCTCCCTTCCTCCCTCCCTCCTTCCCTTTCTCTCTCTCTCTCTCTCATGAATCTTCCCACTTCACCTCTTTTCTAAAACTTTTCATTGGGCTCTCTGGAACAACTGTGCAAAAGAACAAATTATCCTTTCCTTTCTAAATAATGACCACTTTTGCTAATAACACTTCTGAAAAGAGGCAACTCATTCTCTCAGTCCTTACAAGTACTGTAGTTATAACAGTAATCTCTTGGCCTTCCATCAAAATTACCATTTGTCCAGCTCCAAAATAGACTCTCTTTACACTTGAGGTTCATGAAATCTAATAGTTCTCCTCTCTACCTTTATCCTTTACTGTCAAGTAGTAACTATTTTTAAGACCCTGTCAGAAACCCTGGTGGTTTTAAGCATAACATCCAATTCTCAGAGTTCCCTTACCTTCTAACATCTAATGAACTTCCCCTGCACATCAGTTGAGCCACCCAGACTCATGGCTGCTTACTGGATCTTACCATCATCTGAAAATAATATATTCTGAAATCTCATCAAATACTAATATTCTATTGTCTACTACAGTTGTCTCTCCAGGTTGCCTAATTTTCTTCCTCTGTTGTTGTCTTTTGACTATTTACCATGCAATCTCCTGGTGACACTCTCCTATCACTTCTGCTCCCTGCTTAAATTTATTTTACGCTACGTTGCCAGCAAAGTTGTCTTTCCACAACACAAAGTGAATCATTTCAGCTCCAATGTACATTGGATAAAGCCAGTCTGGACAAGACAGGCCAGGAAGCCATTATCTTGAACCTTGTGTTTTCTCTCTCTCCAGCATCACCCTTACATGTAACCTTTAAAAAAATATTTTGGAGTTTCATGATTACATTATGTACTTTCTTGCCACTGAGACTATTTATATGAACGTTACTTTACATTTTCCTTCAAAATACCTATTTATTCTTCAAGACTCAGCTCATGCATCATTTCTTTAAGAAAAAAAAATTAATTTACTCTTTACCCTTGGGAAGGATTAAGATTCCTTCCTCTAGGGCTCCTGTAAGTGAATATTTATCACACCCTAATATATAATTTCTTTGGATGCTTTGTCTAATTGATTCTGAATTACAAGGGAGAAAAGAACAGCTCTTATCTGGATTTTTAGCTCCAGTGATTTTAGTAAAAATTAAAGGGAAGAAAAAGAAAGAAAAAAAGGAGGGAAAGAAGGCAGGAAGAAAAGAGGAAAGAGAGGAAGAATAAATAGTAAGAAGCTAGAACTGCAGATATTGTATATAAAAATAATGCAGTGATCTTAAGGATACTATTAAGACATAAAAATAACAATTCGTATAAAACAATGTATGATACATAAAACTTATGTACCATAAAACTTCAACTTTAAATAATCAGCATATTAACACTATGTCATTTAAAATTCCAATTTATCAACTTTAAAATATCAATATTGATATGAAAAAATGGCTAGGTAATTAGCCCCTTCGTTAGAGAATTAAGAATCTTGCTCTTCGAGATCATGTTCTTGGCGGGAACATGGATGGAGCTAAAGGCCATTTTCCTTAGGGAACTAATGTAGGAACAGAAACCAAATACTAAATGGTCTCACGTTTAAGTGAGAGCTCAATGATGAGAACACATGGACAGATAGAGGGCAACAAGAACGACAGAGGGCAAAGGGCGCAAGGAGGAAGAGGATGAGGAAAAATAATGCATAGTAGGCTTAGCACCTGGTGATGAAATAATCTGTAAACAAACCCCCATGGCACAAGTTTACCTATATAATAAACCTGTTCCTGTACCCCTGAACTGAAAAGTTAAATTAAAATAAAGAACCTGGTTTTTAAATTATAACACAAAATGTATACATACAGGAAACAAAACTAAATCATGCAGCTGAATATAAAAGAAATGACTTGTGATAATCTGCTTGATTTTATTCTTCAAACAAAGTTTAAAATGTGATTTTCTCATGAAATATCTCAAGTCTTCTTTTGTGGATGGTGGCAGAATTAACTGAATAAAAGCTGCACCAAAATTGAAAAATAATACATAAACTTATGCATTATTATAGGGCCACTTTATCATAAAGATATAAAACTTATAAAGAATGTAAAACTAAACTATAATGCTAGAGAATTTGATCAGATTTGTAGCTTCCCTTATGAGATTACTCTAAAATCAAAGGAATTCTATAGGCCTATTTCACTGATTTCTGTGAACTCAAAAATGTATGTACTACTCAAAATAATTTTAAAAGTATAAACTTATGCCATTATAGAGAAACAGAAATTTATGAATAGAATAGTAATAAAGTTACATAATAGCACATACAAATAAATAACATATATTCCAACATTAT
>NW_016107752.1:1742870-1795464 GCF_001604975.1 Cebus imitator
AAAAAAAAAAAAAAAAAAAAAAAAAAAAAAAACCATGATGGTAATGACTCATGAAGTCTAAGGGATAAACTGTGATGAGCAGAACTGAGAAGGACTTTTGTCAGGGAATGAAGGACATTTCCAAAGTATCTTTTTGTTGTTGTTAAAATAGTGAGTTTTATATGATTAATTTTAAAAATCCCTTTTAAGGCAGGCTGATGACATAATTGTTGAAGCCCAATTTAATTTAAGCCAAACTGCAAAGGGCTAAAACAACATAGACTACATCTGTCTTGAGTTAGGGCTCAATTAGAACACAGAAGAGTGAGTGGCTTGCATATGGCCTCATTAGGCCATACTCCATATGAGATTATTAAAATTTATTTGCAATGTCACTTTGTTTCGGATTGGCCAGCTGAGATTTCAGTGTGTTATCTGCGGCAAGAACCAAGAATGCATTTTTTAATAGATTCTATTAAAGGCAGAACATCTGTTTTGACAATCAATTGGGAAGGGTTAATGGCCTTTTATAAAAATTAAGCATCTTATCATGAGACTCAAAGAGTTGGAAGTCATCCTATATTTGTTTGAAAGTACAATAAGGGGAGGATTCAAGGAAACCTACCTTTGTAAACAGTTTCTGACTTCTCTTCAATATGGCAGTAAATGAACTATAGCTATAATTATTGCCAGATCATTTTACAAAAAAACATGCTAAGTACCTAAACAGTCATGGAAAAATCTCGATTAAAAATCCCATGTTAAATAAATTTTAAGCAATATAGGTTTTTGACAGTACTTTCAAAAGATGCTAGCTGCCAGTTGCAACCTCAGAAAACAGTAATTATATCTGATGTAGGGAATCATTGTTTAATTTTTTTTATTTGAATAGAAAAGATCATATGATAATGATTCTAATTTCAGAGAAGTTGATTTTAACCCATTTTTGTGGCCATTACCATTATCAAGATGAATTATCTGTGGAAACCATTTGTAGTGCATGCTTATAAAAAGCATTCCATCAGTGCACAGGAGATGGTTATCTTGCTAATCTTTCAAACTGGTGAGCATATATCTACTGAATCATTAACCTAAAGTTTATAACAACTATTGGGGAGGGGATGGGAAGGCTAAGAAGAGTGGTACATTTTTTTTTTTTTAATGACACTGGAGAAGGTGTTCTAAAATATAAGAAGATGAGGACTATGGATCTCGACCTTGTGATATGTCATTAAGATACAAGGCTATGTGAGCTTCAACCAGAAATTAAGGATCAACACTATATTTACAGAGGTCATAAAACAACCAATTCCTAACTACAGAGTCAAAGACTAAGGAAGAAATAAAGCTAGGGATCTTAAGATCTTTAATATTTCCTATAATGTGATAGAGATGATATCAATGACCACTTTGTAATAACTGAGTCTGAGCCTCACCTGCTCCTCTTAGAAAAGATAAGCACAAGAAACTGGGGCATGCAATTTCTTAGAGAGGAAATCGGTGTTAAACAATAAAAAAGAAAACAAGATGATATTAGATGTCAGGAATAATGATTTTCTTTAAATGAAGAACTACAGGTCATGCAGTATCAAATTATTCCTGTGAGTTACTGAAATTTCACAGACTGAAAAGGCTTAGAGCTTATCAGCTGGAGCAAATTAAGCAATTTTGTGAATGGAACAATTTTATTAATTTGTTTAAAGTATGATCATTTAAGTAGTTATTGCGTACTATTGTCAATATTTTTATTCCACGAAAAGCAAATAACCTTTAATTCTTACTTAGTGAGGTTAGCAAAATTTTAAAGTGAAGTATAGTGTATATTTATTAACATATACAAGACTCAAAGTCTTGAGCGAACAGGTGTACTTAAAGAATTACAAGTAGTTTAATTATTCTTGATTTCTAGTGGCTAAGGTAGTACATGAGAGAGTGAGCAGGTTGATCCAGTGAAAAAGCCCTGTTTACTGTAACAAAGAGTTGAGGATTCAAACAGTGAATCACCAAAACTATTTTATGAGTGAGAGAGACTTATGATATTTGCATTTTTTGAAAGTTGACCCATGAAGCAGTTTGGGGGTGTACAGAAAGGAGGTAGTTCACAAACATGCTACTGGGGCAATCCAAGAGGAAAATTTGTGAGGCTAGCATACCAGAGAGTCATAAGTGGGCTGAAATAAAGAGACAGGATTAAGAACATTGGAATAGTATTGATTAACCTGATATTCCAGATGAGGAATAAAAAATCCTACTTAGGTTTCTAGTTAGGGAAAGTTGGGGTGTGAAGGTTCCAGTAGCTGAGATACAACACATAAAAACTCTCTATTGGGATTTGGAAAAAGGGTGGCGATGAAATCTCAGAGCACAGCTCCAGAGTGATAATGACTCAGGTACCAATTCTGAATTGCCATGTACTACCCATGTGACACGGGGAAATTTACTTTGTTTCTCAGTTTCCTCCGATGAAAAATGGGAACAACTATAATATTTATCTCATATTGTCACTGTGAAAACAAAATGAATTCACATATTGTGTTACTTATACCCCTCCTTAATCTCAATTCCTACCTCACCTACTCTCAACCTGACTCCATTAAACTTGATTCCAATAGCCTTTGACTTCACTGTAATTTACAGCGTACTATTCCTAAAATATATTACTGTACCTCATATTTAATGTCTGTATTTCCCTCGTTTCCAGCTTAAATTCCAAAGTTAATCCTTACAATTACTCCTTTGCAAATCTTCTCAACTCTCTGGATGCCTTCTCTGTACATATTTGCCAAAAGAAACAGTCACATGAAGACTGGGCTATGCCTATTCCACTCATGAAGCTAGAATGTAATGAGATAAATATGAATGAATGTGAGTCAAGAAATACATTCATCTAAGCTGACTGGAATCATATACTAAATGGACGATTATTAACTAGAGGTAGCTGCTCTCTTCCCCTTGAAAATCACACTGTTTCTTTCATCCATTTAGTTCCCACTTCCTGGGTGACACAGGCTTCTTACACATCTTGCACCATCCTAACTCTAGCTAATGACCCAGCTTTCTATTTCTTTGAAAAAATAGAAATATTGTATCTTTCTGCCATTTTTGCCCCCTCAACACAGCACAGATTGTTCCTTTTAAAGTCTGGTCAGACTCCTCTACTGGCTTCCTATTTTATTCAGAGTGAAGGTTAAAGATTTTGCAATTGCCTAAATTGTCCCACCCATTATAAAAATCTTGTAATATCTTTGAACATCTGTTTTTCCTCCTATACACTCAGAGCTAGCCACTAATCTCCCCAGTCCCTTTGAGATCTGTCAAGTGTCTATCGTGTCAGAATCTACCTGTAAAATTCTGTCCCCAGACAGCCACCAGGGTGACACCCTCAAATCACTCAACGCTTAACTCTCTCCTCAGTGAATATCTTGACTGTCTCTTTTATAATCGCAGTCCCAACATTTCTTCTTTCTCTACTTTAATTTTGCCCTTTATATTGAAAACAAAGCTAGTACTTATTATATATATTAAAGGCATACAATTAATGTACAATAAATGTTTTGATACTGTTAAACAAAAACTATCAAAGGCCACTGTTTGGGACTGAGCTCTTACAGGAGGCGGCAACAGACCAGACCAAACCAAAATGGCGTCACTTGTACTAAAGTGTCACATAATCAAGTTGAAACTTTAAGAAAGCAGATTGATCCCAAAACACACCAGTTGTTTCAGAAAATATGAAATTCCAGACTACCTGACTTGGTATAATAATGATGTAACTACTCCTTTAACTCTTACCCAAAGAGTAACCTGAAGTCACATGATGTTCAACAATCAGCTTTTGTTTTGCATTATTGTGTTTACTTGTTTCCATCTTACAAAAACCACTGTTCTTCTATGTCCAGTGAGAGCTCTCATTCTACTTTGTAGAATGGAGGCTATCCTAATTCATGAATAAATGCCAGTTTGATTTATAAATAAAGGTGTTGTTATTTTGTTTTTAATAGTATAAATATATTGTGAAATGAGTATTATAGTCAAAAAAATTAACATATCCATCTCCTCTTATAGTTACGTGTGTGTGTGTGTGTGCGTGTGTTTAGAACACCTGAAATCTAGCGTATTGGCAGATTTTCAGTACGTAATATAGTATATAGTATAACATACTGAAAATCTGCCAGTATATAGTATATTTGAGATGGAGTCTCACTCTGTCATTCCAGCTGGAGTACAGTGGAGTGATCTCGGCTCACTGCAACCTACGCCTCTTGGGTTCAAGCGATTCTCCTGCCTCACTCTCCTGAGTAGCTGGGATTACAGGGACCTGCCACCATGCCCAGCTAATTCTTTGTATTTTTAGTCCAGATGGGGTTTCACCACGTTGGCCATGCTGGTCTTGAACTCCTGACCTGAAGTCATCCACCCACCTCGGCCTTCCAAAATGCAGGATGAGCCACCGTGCCCAGCCATGTTAAACAATATTAACTATAGTCATTACACTGTACATTTGATTTGTAGGCATTCATCTTAAATAGTTGCAACTTTGTACTCTTTGACCAACATTTCCCCACTCCTTCCCTCTTCATATCTTTAGAAATCAATGCTCTACTCTGATTCTATGTATTTTAGTACAGCCAGGTACTAAATAATTTACTTATTTGTATTGTTTATTGTCTACATTATCTCTGTTGGAATGTAAACTCCGTAAAGGCAAAGATTTGTCTTTGCTTTTAACGTTCTCATGTCTCTCTATAATACTGTTTGGCACATACTAGCTATGAAATGAATATTTACTGAACAAATTAATTAATATTTTAGCATAGTACCTGGGATAGTATATATGCTCAATCAAAAGAGCTATAATTATTACAGTAATATATAATAATATATTGGGCATATAGCATTTAAAATAATATGGGTCCTACAGGTGGCAGTTCTAGGCTTGGAATTTAGGACGATGAGCTGAGTATAAATTAGCTTGGTAATGCAATCATCTGAATAAACAAGATCTCATCGGGAAGGACAGTAAGAGAGGAACTCCATTACACAGGAAGGTAGAACCCAGGGACGCACCGACATGGGCATGTTGACATTGTGAACCCAGGAAAGATACTGAAAGCAAGTGTACAGAGAAACAGAGAAAGGACCAGGAGAATGAGGTATAAGGAAAGTCAATGAAAGGTAGACATTTCAGAAGGATGAAATGCTCAACTGTCATCACACACTTCAGAGTACATAGTACCACAAAAATGGTAAACAGGAAATGCTGAGATATAAATCAGTTTTAAAACTGTGGGAATATTTAATGATTGTAGATAAATCTTCAGAATAAAAATGGTCTAAAAATAGCAAAGAAAGGTTTTACAAGATTGTTCAAAGACAAGAATATTCATGTGACATGTGCTCTTTACTTTTGATTCTCTCAAAGATGTGATAACATAAAAAAAAAAAAAATCCTTAGATTTGAATTTGTGTAACTAGAAGTTGACGTAAGTGTACCAAGGAGGCAGTCCCAGGCTGCTGAACTGAGTGGGTTCTTGCATAGGCAGATGGATGGTAGGAAGAAATCATAGATCTCTTCTCAAAGTTAAAATCTGCGATCAAAAATGCATCTAAACCAGTACAATTGCTGTATTTTTTAATGAAAACATAAATAATACAAAAATCTGGAAGTCTTCAAGACAATACTTAAATGAATAAAATGACACTAAATTAACCTAAAATGTAAAATGTTTTTATATGACTCTCATTATATTTAATTAATCTTATTTACCACAGGATGTCTAAGAAACCTTACATGAAAGAAGAAAATTTAGAATTAGTTATTGCTATACTCAACAATATTGAGGTATTTTATTTTCCTCTATTTTTGTAGTTTGAAAAAGTGAAGAGTTTTTAATAATTTTGTTAAATAAAGGCATTTTAAATACAACCAGTATTTTACAGATAATTACAAAATGGATCATAAGTGGTACAAAATGAGTAATACAATTAATTTCTAGGTTGACCTTTAGAAAGGTATTTTTCTAACATTTCTTACTTGCTATAATTTTATTATATCAAATAGAAGTTCCAGCCATTTAATTTCCATGTTGCTTTTCAAAATGAGAAGTGCATCATGGATATAGTTTGTTTTTTACAGTAACTGTTACACTTTAGAAGCAATTGGGATTTTGAATATGAATTTTGTCATTTGAATATCTGCTCTTCCTACCAAGGTTCGTTCTTTTCAAAGTTACTTTACTCATGCATTTTCACTTCTATATTTATTGAATTACATAATTATTTTGCAGGTAGTTAAATTTATCATTCAATAAAAGATTTAAAAAAACAGCTAATAGCAGTGCATAACTTTCTTCAAGGTTGTGTCCTCATTTTAGGTAGTCTCTAACCTAGATGAGAGCCCTCAACATTGCAGATATATAACGTGCATCCCCAGCAAAACTGCCCATAGGAATAACTTCATTATTCTGGGAAGCTAGATCTATAAAATATATAAAATGTAGAAGTGTTCTGCTTTTACAATTCCTGGTAAGTACAGCATGACTAAGTGATAAAACCTGAGTCAGCTTCAGTTCAAGCATACCATTCCAAAACGTGCATAGTGACACGAAGGAAAAAGAAAATATAGTGAGCAAAGGTGTTCTGTTCCAGAGTAATGATGTATTTTAGATCTATATAGTTCTACCTTGATTAATGAAAAATTACCTCTAGAAGCATTTAGTGGTATATGATACTGATCAGTCACAGCAACCATGTTAAGGAAAAACTCACCAGTACCACTGGACAGATTGTTGTGGGTGGTAAAATATGGTCCTTCAAAGGTCCACAGTCACATTCAGGTTTTAGATGAGAAGCACATTTGTTATGAAGCTGAAAAAAGAGAAAGGGGGATAATATCAAATTCTACATGACAACATCTAACATGGGGGAGATTATAGTTCAATTAAGATACAGCAAACACATTAAAAGTAAAATAAACAAATTATAAGAACAAATAAACAGAGTCAAGAAGGAATTCCTAATACATTTGTCCTTATATATGTACTGTAAATAAACCACTTATCAGCTTCTGAGACACATTCTGTACATTTTGTAATTCTCAGAAATATTTATGTTAAAAATATACTTTAGGTTTTGTGCCAAAGAAGGCTGATTTCTTTGACAAACACAGATTATTGTCCAACATACTTCTTTCTTTGCTTATCTGTTAGCATAATCTTGAAACCACTGTGCCTGTGTACGCTTTTTTTTTTTTTTTGACCCTCATGTTTTCTCAAAGTCATTCCAAAGTGCACAGCTCAGTATGGGGCATAATTGATCCCATCATTAGTTTTAACTTTGTAATTCAATATGTAAATGCAACCAGAGATTCATCTCAGTAGGAGCAGGATATAAATAAAAGATGATTATGATTATAAAAATTTATCTGTATATTGTATTTATCAGCTCAACATTAAGTTAGTGTATAATCATACAATGTTATATTTATTTTTAATATGTATCAACCCAAACTAATATCTTTATTAACCTGGTCACAAGTTTACATTAAGGTGTTATAACGTGGTTCTTAAAATAGTGATGTTTTTAAATTGAGATGGTAGTTTTTTAAAAAAATTACACAGATTTGGTAAAATAATACTTGCTTGAAGGCATCTAGAGATTTCTCCCTCCTGCACTATGCATCAATTTGATATGAACTGTTCATACTTTAGAAAAAAATATATATTTCTAAAAGATAACATGTCATATTCAAAACAAAAAAGAGCCGCATCATTTTTCAGTTTTAAATCAAAAGCTACCCAATTCAAGCCTTGGCTACATTAATTTCTACAACATACATACCTTTGTGGGCAGTTATTTATCAACTAAGCATAGGAGTCTAATGAGTGTTGATTGATTTTTAGTGGCAGAATAGTATCAAAGAGGTATTTCTGTGGTCCTAGCATCTAAAACTGTTGTCATGCTAATTCCCTACATTTGTACTATAATTAATGCACATTAGGCTATATTACATGAAATAAAAGTATCTTTACATATTCATTCATAATTAGCAGCTCTGCTTCTCGGTGGCATATAAACTTCTCTATAAAAATGATTTAATCGGGCGTGGTGGCTCATGCCTGTAATCCCAACACTTTGGGTGGCTGAGGCAGGTGGATCACAAGGTCAAGAGATCGAGACCATCCTGGTGAACATGGTGAAACCCCGTCTCTACTAAAAATACAAAAAATTAGCTGGACATGGTGGTGCATGCCTGTAATCCCAGCTACTCAGGAGGCTGAGGCAGGAGAATTGCCTGAACCCAGGAGGCGGAGGTTGCAGTGAGCCGAGATCGTGCCACTGCATGACAGCTAGACTCCGTCTTAAAAAAAAAAAAAAAATGATTTAAGCATATTAGGCACTACTGGTCTTTGTCAAGAGGTAAGAAGTGCTAAAGATAGAGAAGCAGTTGAATGCACTACAGAACTAAATAAACTGATACTCAGAGAAAATTAAAATATATAGTTTCCTAAAACAAACTTACTGACCGGTTTAAAATGTATTATTAATTTATTGGACCTAATCAACTTTCTTATAATAAATCATGGCCATGGGTGTTTGGATTTAAAGGTAACAGATTATCAAGTGTTGAGGCGGATCAACTCCTCTCCACCGAAAGATATGTTGAAGTCCTAACTTTTCAATGTGAACTTCATTGGATATGAGGTCTTTCTAGATGTATTTAACTTAAGATGTAGTCATTCTTGGTTTAGTTGGACCTTAATCCAATGACTGGTGTCCTTAGAAGAAGAGGGAAATCTGGACAGAAAGACAAAGGCATGGAGAGGAGAAGGCCATCTGATAATACAGGAGATTTGAGTGACGCAGCTACAATACAAAGAATTCCAAGGATTGCTGACAACCACCAGAAGCTAGGAAGAAGCACAAAAGGATCCCTTCGGAAAGCCTTCAGAGGGAGGATGGCATGCTGAAATTTGAAATTCTAGCCTCCAGAGCAATGAGTGAATACATTCTTGTTTAGACACCTATTTCACTGTTACAGTAGCCCTAGAAAACTAATATACCCAGTACTACAGAAATTGCACTAAAACCAAAGAAAGACTATGTATCTTAAGACTCTGCTGTACTATGAATGTCACAGAGAAAGAGCTTTTGCTCTTTCTTTGATCCTGGGCAACTTCCTTAACACTGAGAAAACAGACTCTAAGAATCCTCTACAAAGAAAAACAGATCTGAGATAAAAATCTACTTGTGTTTACAGCAAGAAAGTGTTGAAATATTACTCTTGATTACAGTGTAAAGCTAAACAGGTGACTCTGAGGGCCATAGGGGCAGGACATACTGAGTCTCATGCCAACACTGACTACAGATGCACAGTCAGAGGCCTCAGTCTCCTCAGTGCTTCCATTCATGTGTTTCCAACAATTTGCAACTGATATGGCAAGTGGCGACTCAGCTCTCTGTATAGTTATTCGAGGGTTACTGATGTAAGAAAGGATGGCAAAAATAAAATTAATTTAATGACAACTTTGGGGCATTTAGGATAGTTTCCCAGACAGAAGGAAAGAATCGAAGACTCAGATAGAATCACGAAGTAGATGAGCTTACCACAGTGTATGTGAAGGGACAACTCTGTGTATTGGGGTTTGGGAGTTTCAGAGTATAGGTACCAACAATTGATCCCATGAAATTCTGGCCTTTGCATAGCCAAATAAAACCAGAATGGAATTTCCCAGTTTGATTACCACTGTGGTCCACATCTCTGAGTTTTGTCTAGGCAGTCGTAAGGCACTCTCCCAGAAACATAAGCACAGAGTAGGATCCATAAAAAGTTTAATAACCATATTATTATCTGATACATAGAGCCACACAATGCAAGAAAATTCTCCTAACCAAGAAGCCTATGTTTGATAATATGCAGGAATACCTTATGCTTGTATTAAGACTAGAATCTGGCAGCTAATAAATACATTTGCATAACCATCAACATTATGACATTGTTTGTAGCCAAGAGTTTTAAAACTGATGAGTACTGATCATTTTACAAGTTGTGAATCAAATTTGTATGACAAGTTTAGTTTATGCATCACATTGCTTGGAAGTATATTTGAGGAAAAAATATATATCGTGAAAGCCAATGTGAAAATACGTATCATTTTTAGGACCACCTATAAAGTGTAAAAGTGAACACTGTGAACTTAAAACTGCTCTAAATAATAAAGTCTATTTTCAAAAGCAAAACTCAACAAAATAAAGTTACATAATAGAATTCAAATGCTACAATTTTTTTTTCTTTAAGATACCAGTAATATTTTGTTTCCTGATCAGGTGCTTACAGAATATTCATTTGGGTGAAATTCATTGAGCTCTGCCCTTTGGATATAAGTGCGTTTCTGTATGCACATTTTCCTTCAATAATAAGCTTTTTACAGTTTGAAAGAATGAATAAGACCTACTAGTTGATAGCACAACAGGGTGACTATAGTCAGTAATAATTTAATAGCACATTTTTAAACAACTTTAAGAGGGTAATTGGATTGTTTGTAACTCAAAGGATAAATGCTTGAAAAGATACCCTGTTCTCCATGATGTGCTTATTTCACATTGCATGCCTGTATCGAAACATATCATATGCCTCCTAAATATACATACCTACTATGTGTCACAGAAGTTAAAAATTAAGTGAATATCATCAACAATAAAAATGTGCTTAAACTTGTCACCATATTTCATGGACAGGTATATAAGAAAAAGGCACAGCTGAGTCCTTCTCAGTGTTAATAAGATGCTGAAGGCTGATAATTGTTTTAAAGATAACCTATATCCCAAATCAGCAAAACCCTAAACACAGAGATCCTCATCAAGAAGAAAAATAAGCTAGAGCACTGAAGATGCTGCCTCTTGAGTAAAACAACCAATAGTGCACCAGAGAAAAGGAATTGTTTACTATTTAAAAATTTTTAAAACATTTTTGTTCAATTATCTTTACGTTTTTTTCAATCTAAGGCAAAAAAATCCTTAGCTCATTTTAAAATATACATCCAGAAATTCCCATTCATGTTAAGAGATTCAGTGCCATATGTAGGAAAGTCATATAATAGGAACCAGCTTTTCCTGGAAATGAATTAAACACTTGGAAATAATTTCAGAGTTTATGACAACTTCCAGTAGCACCTAATTTAGAGCCAGATCTATGTTTATTAGAAAAAGCTGTCTCAAGATAGAAAGAAAAAGAAAGTGTGTGAATGTGTGTATGCATGTGTGCCTGCATATACTTCTTGGAGAAGTTGAGGAAAGAGTGGGTGTGCTGGTCAGAGAAGAAAATGGAATCTAAGAAGTCAAAAGGAGGAAAAATAGAAAGTAAATGTTCATGGGAATTTAGAGGAAAATAGGAAATCAACTATTCCTCTAAAGAAAAACCCAAAGGCCTGACTTGGAAGAACATATTCATTGGTTTAATCCATTCCACTGGCCCCTAATATTTTCTAGTTTTGGGGTACTTCATAAGACTGGCATTTGCTGAAGCAGAAATGTTTTCACAGCACTGGAAACCTTTAAACATTACTGTTAGGAATTCAGTATATTAGTAAATAATATTATCTCTATATTATACAAAATTAGTGATTCATTTCAATGAAATAGGTGTTCTTTTTTTCACCACTAAATAAATGCATCAACCTCCTATCCTGGTGAGTTCTGCCTGACCAGTGATAGCTTACCTTGACCAGAAGTGATTTACAACATGTTCTACATGGAGTATCAAGAAAACACACTTTGAGAAGAAATGAACAGGTATAGCAGTGGGATATTAAGGGTGTTATTAATCAAGATAGAAGAGAGAGCCAAGGTGAATATTTTGCCTGTCCCAGAGGACTGAAATATAAAACACAGAGACTGGTTCCCTAAATATCAGAAGGCAGTCTTCCATTGACCTTCCCCTAAGCTTTTCATCATTTTAATTTTGAAGTGACTAGATTTATAAAAGAATATAAAATTTCATTCTAAGAACCTAACTGTATATTTACAAGATGGCCAACTAGTAAATCAAGAAATCACAAGTATGAACTGAAAAATGGTATGAAAATGGATTTTTATCTTTAAGTATTTGTTTAAGCTTACTTGCATATCTGATGGATTTTTGAGCATTGCAGGACAATATTACGAAACAAACCTTAAATAAAAACTGTGTTTGAAATTTAATATCCTACTGTAAGGAGAATAGTGTATGAGTGATTAAAGTTATCTTACTGAAGACTTCTCTACACTCAGTGCTTTGTCAAGAACTTCAGGTGGTCAGGAAACAATGTGTGACATGGAAAATCAACAGGAATGGACTACAATTAACAGTACAAACAACCTTAGCCTGTTGTGTGAAACCACTGGAGAGCATTTCACTTTCTCTTTGGATGTGGAATAAACACGCAGAAACTGTTCAGAATCAAGATATATTAGTGTCAAGCAAAATTTCAAGGAAGACAGGTAACCTAGCTTGTCTCCTAAGGTATGGTTAGAATTTAAAATAAATGCATTCAAGGGAAGGGGGTGAACAAAATAATGGGTGTGAAGAAAACATGGCCTCCCCAAGGGACTGTCAACAGAAATACACAGCTATGGCAGAGGGTGTATAGAGAAGAGGAATATTATACATGGTTATGTTTAGGTTTGGTTCTGATTTCTAAAGAACTAAAAACCAAGTTGAGGCAAGGGGTGTTGAGGGCTGCATTTATTATCACAGAACTATTATAGATTGCTAAAGAAGGCATATGATAACAAATTAGTATTTTCAGAAGATCTTTCTGGAGGTGGTATGCAGCCTGCATTATAGGAAAAGTACCTTCTGTTAAGGAAATGAGCCAAGAGATTTTGACTCTAATCTAGTCAAGAGGTGCTAAGAGCTTGCACTAGGGCTGCGAATGTGGAGACAAAACCTCAAATCTGAGAGAGATATTTTAAGTAGGAAATGTCAAGACTCAGTGACAGGTTGTGTACATGAGATAAAGGTAAAAGACAAGAGTAAAAAAAAAATTGACTTATAACTTTTTTTTCCAGTGACTGGAAAAATGACAATGCTATGTCTGATAGAATGAGAGAATTGTAGTAATAGTCTGCAGGAATGAAAATTCATCAGTGTGGCTTAGGGTTTAGTGAGATTCAGGACCACAGGATTCTGAATGTTTTTAGTGTATGCAGGTGCTGTTCTCACTTAGACTGGGCAACTATCCATCCCTCTAGAGGGGAGAGGCAAATGACATAAGCCTCCTTCATGGAGTGCCCTCTGGAAACCAGGGGTTGGTTCTGTGCACCCAAACAGTATTTCATACACCCACAAATAGAATTGTTACTTACTGAGCACTTACTATGTATGAGGTCTTGTCCTAAACATATCTGCAGAGATTTATTTGCCCCATTAATCTTCATAACAATCTAATAAACTAGGCATCATTAACTTGATTTGATACATTAGGAAATTTGCCCAAACTGGTTATATAAAATGGTCCAGTATGACACCACTAGTAAGAGAGGAGATGAACTTAAGAATCTGGTTGGTCTGACTTACAGCAGTCAAGTCATTTCGAAAAGTCATCTATAAAAGTAAGTAATAGCTTTTGGGCAAAACCCTGAAACAAAGCCAATCTCTCTGTTTCTCTCTACAATATATTACTCATGAAACCCATTCAGATAGGCCTTTCTGAAGCCTAGAATTGGAGCCCCATAACCCAATACTTTTATAACTGCTCCTAGCTCTTTGTTATGTTCATAGCACCTTCCGGAAAGTGTAAACGCAAAAGAAAGTAAATTCAGTTGTTTAAAGGCAAGCAGTAGTACTGGATAGTCCTCAGTCAAGAGCAGATCCATTTTATGCTGAAATGTTCCTGCAATGGCTCAATAGGAAACTGCAAATACTACTAAGTACAAAAATGTTCTAAAGTAAATAGATACTGTTTATCCAAGGCACAAAATCAATAATTAAGTAAATGTGTCCCTAAAATTGATTAAAATTAAAAATCCAGAATTGTATAGAGTCTGAAGTGACTTTTGAGATAGAGTCTCTTGGATATACGATAACTTTAAAAAAATTGTGCAAGTCTTGTTTTATGCACTTAATATCCATAAGACCCCTGGAGCTCATGGTTTATATAAAATAAGGCTGAGGTTGGCTAGAAGTCTCAGGACTTGAGAGAGCTTAGTAAATGGGCAGCATTTATCTTTTTCTTTCTTGCTTGCTTTGCCTTATCCCCATCAGAGATCCCTGGTTAGCCTGTTTCCTGAGTAGAACTTTGATACTGATTAATTGATTGATTTACTAATAATTTTAAGCAGGGATTTAAGACATTCACTGTTTACGTAGTGCTATGCCATAAGGACAAACAAAATCACATTCAGTTATCCAATGACATTAAAGAATAAAATGTTAAGGGTATATTGTATTATCTGATTTGGGACATACATTTTTAGATTTTAAAAAAGTACAGTTTATTTAAAAGCAATATCCTTTTTCCTCTAAAAGAAGGTGACTCTTTCTTTTCTTGTAAGGCTAGGGTCAGGAACAAGACCAAAGCAAATGCATAACCTGTGAGTAGTAGGGCTAGGTGTAGTTTCTGGAGCACCACACAAGAAGAACCATGAAAACAAAAAGGAAGAAAATGAGGAAAAACAAAATGGACTAGAAAACAAGGAAAGGAAGAATTTTAAGATGCTTTGAGTACAAATAAGAGACCAATGGCAATAGTACCTTTGAGGACAGTGATTCCCGTGACTGGAAATTGTAGAAGACAGACTTCACAGAGATTAAATCGAGAAAGAATGAGAGGAATCAAATACAGAAAACTCTAACAGCTTTGAAATTTTCCATTAGAAAAGTTAGTGATGTATGTTTTTGGAGTGTTCAAACTGAGTACACACTTAAAAATATTGATTATTTAAGAAATAAAAAAGAAAATATGAATAGTAAACCCAAGACAATATTTTCAAAATTTATGAAGAATAAGAATACAATTGGAGATACAAAGAAGAAGTAATTTCTAATGTTCTCTAATCTCAGTTCATGTTAAAGTTAAGATTTAACCAGCAAAATACTCACCATATGAAAAAAATAAGTGGAAGCCCCCTACAAGGTCAGAAACAAAAACTACATATTTTTGTAAATGCTTAGCAAAAAACAAACCTGTTTTTAAAAAGGTGCATGAATGGTTTAAAAAATGAAGTAGTTGCGATCTTCTTAAAGCTGGGAATTCAATATGTTTGAATAATTCATGTGTGTAATTTGAATCATCGTTAGACATTTTATTATAACAACCAAACACTTTTAAAAAACTATCTTTCATAATTGAGAAAATTTCAAATGTAAATATAATTTAACTAATAGTTGAAAATGATTGCAGAAAACGTGTTCATTTAAAAGAAAGTACTTAATTGTATTTTTGAAATGTAAGTCAGTTGTTTTTCTCATTATTCTTTATACGTGTGTGTGTGTGTGTGTGTGTGTGTGCGTGTGTGTGTGTGTGAGAGAGAGAGAGAGAGAGAGAGAGAATACTTAAGAGAATTGTTTAATCCCTGGATTGAGGGCAGTGCACTGGGGGACACGGTGGTGACATTTATTTGTTTACCTGATTCAGTGCCTCCTACTGTTTTATTCTGGCAAAAGCAAAAATTTTAGTCCTGTAACATGAATACTCACTCTATGCTGGAAACAAAACTCCAGCCACATATATATTTTTGTACTACATTATCAAAAATAGCTATTCTTGAAAACATGTGATTCTAATTAACCTCCCCAAACTGCACATATAACTGTAGAAGTACCATCTAACATCTGCATTCATTCCAAAAATTTTTTCAAACTAGATTTGACAATCATTCAAACCAGGTAGAAATCTAAAGTTTCCCAGAAAGACCAATTTATCTCTTCTTTCTTAAGTGTGAACACCATCAATGACTAGCATTTACATCAGTATCTCTTATATCCTAATTTATGATTTAACTGAAACAGCAAGGTAACACTATGTTGGGAAGAAGGGTAAAATGAATTTTTAGAAGCATCGAGGCCTAAAATATGGCTTCCTTGCACTTCTATCTAGTCATGTGGTTAAGGACAATTTGCTTAATTTTTTCTTTGGTCTTTGAGTCTTCACTATATAATTACATCATTGAAGCTTATTGTTTGTCTAATCCTTTTAAGCCCATAGATTTTGTGACTAAAATAAATGTACAAGAAGCAAACCAGAAAACCCTTATCAAAAAGGATTGTGGAATACAGGAAGAACCAAGTTCTACCCAATCAATACCCTACTCTCATTTGCTTACTCCTCGCCATGGCCTCTGATTACCTTCCTGGGAACCTCTAGCTCTCCATGGAACACAGTTTGAAAACCACAGCATGGTATGATGTCTTAGATTGTCACCAGCTCTAAAATTCCAGATTCTATGGAGACAAATCTGACCCTGAGCCTATCTCATTGCAAATAAGCTGAAATAAGAAGTTTCCATGGTTTTATGCTTATACAGAGGTTCAGGAAGCCCTTCTAGGGTAGGACTTTCAGAGAGCATGAGATACACAGTCTTCAATGTGGGTAAGTGCTGGGATTTGTTTTCCAATTGCTACTCACTGTGATCTGACACCAAACACAGTGCAGTCCTGTCAGGCCCTGGTAACATTTAACGGTTTTGTGGCACTTATCACACTTGGTTGGGCAGTTACCTTCAACCCAGTAATGGTGCATGACCTAGAACAGAATGACATCATTGTGGTAAGAGGACACATCATATAGTCGCCAACTTCAGAAAGCAATCATGGACACAAACTTACATCAGTGTTCTTTTTGGACTTCACATAGGTCTTGATGCAAGAGGGAGGTGCTCTAGCCACACAGCGTTCATGGACTGTGTACTTGCAGACTGAAAGGAAGCAGGTACACAAATTCAGAGCTAATCCTGGTCCTGGTCGTAATTTCATAGAGAAAGAATGATATTAACAGAACCTCATTTCATATCCACTGCTCCCTAATCAATCCAATCAGCCACATCACGGAGAAGTCCAAGTCGACTGTTTTGACCATGGAATATAAAAGGCCAATTAGTACAGGAAATATTATGCATGTGAAAAACCAAGGCTCCCCTATCATGGCATAGCAGGAAATGCTTAATTAAATCAGTCCTCACTCAAATTTTTCACAATAATTCCCAGAAGACAAAAATATTAAAGACAAATTGATGACTGCCAAATGGCTTGGTGTCATTTGCTAGAAGGAAGAGATCTATATTTTACAAGTATAGGCATGAGAGCAGCTGGCGGGCATAGGAAAAAGCCCATGAGTTTATGCTATTTTGCCTCTTATCTAAACCTTAAATGGCTGATTAGTCTATTTCCAGAGAATAGATTTCATCATACAAGCCAGGGCTTCAGTAAAAGTTCATTCTTCACTTGCCATCATGGCATTGTTTGTCCAAAAGCAACAGCCTTTGCTGGGCAGCATATGCAAAAATTTATGTTACTATGCAAATACATATATACATACACACAGCAAATATATTTACCTGTGTATGTAAACAATTTGCGTCAGAAAACCAAGACATACGTTTTTGGCACCTTCAAATTCTTTATGGTTTGAGTCTGAATATGATTTAGGGTCAAATACATGTGTTCTTTTAATGAAATGCAAATTGAGTTCTAAATGCCTAATACAATACTTAAAAATAACCATGTAGCCAGCCTCCTCAATAAAAACAAAAACAAAAAACTAACCACTTCCTGAAATTAGAATGAAACATACTAAATCCACAGAATATTTATACAGTAAAACTCTTCCAAAATATTCACATCTGTGATTATCTTTTGCAACACTGAGGGAAAAAAACATGCTTTCTCTTTTCCTCCATATTAAAAATAATATTGAGTATTGCATTCACCACACTAACCAGTAAAAACTTCTCAGTGAAATTCTCACTCTTTATATATCATTCATCTTACTGAAGACATATCATTTTGTTTTATGTGTTCTTACTAACAGACTCTATCACAAAAATTCCTTTTCTTAAAAATAATAGAACACTAAAAACAAAGTACTTCTTTTGTATATGAAGAATGTTCTAGTGTCACTAACATGTAATTATCCTTTCAAACATAGCTGTCAGAAACCATAATGTTACACATGGCAAATTTCATGTAACTTTATTAAAATCCTTAAATAGTTCAGATACCATATCCATATGTTGCACTAAAACATGGTATTAAATGTCAAATAATACATCTGAGAGAAAGGAAATTCTCAAACATATTACCAAAGAAACTTCTAGCTAAAAACAAACAAACAAACAAAAAACCTATAAACCATTGATAGTATGGAAGCCACATAAGAAATAAGATTTAATTAAATGCACAACTATGGGATGTGTTTAATGAACTTGACAATTTCAGTAATTCTTTATAAGAAGAAAAGATTGCGGAGAGAGAAATTGATGGTTTAATGGAGAACTTAAATGAAGAGGATATAATATCAATATCTACTCATATTTATCAGGACTATCATGGATTGTAAAATTTTCTCAGGTAGACATGCTACAGATTTAAAAATGTTTAGGTGATTTTATGAACTAAATGTTATATACACTTTAAGAACGTTCTCATTGGCAGTACTGAGTTAACAGAATAAAATGAAAATTGCAAAGATGAGTGAAATGAAATTTTAAAAATGTCCACAACTCATTAATCATCAATGCTTTACATTCCAATATCTATTAACCATATATGAAGATTTTCCTTATGGTAGCATTAAAAATAATAGGCTTGGGGTATAAAATTAGTTTGTATTTCTTGCGATTTCTTAATTTGAATGCAAATCTATTTTTAATCAATTAATGTAACTTTAAAAAAAAAATACCCAAAGGAATCAACTCATTATAAGACATCCATGTGAATAAAGTGACTAACTTGTGTAGGGGTGGGGGGAGGCCAAATATGAATAAGATATAAGCATGAAAAACTAGTGAAAATCTTCAAAATAATCCCTGAAGAAATTGGAATCATGAATAAATTAAGCTACAGTGGAAAGAAAATCACTGAAGACTTGGAAAATGTCCTTCATTCTTTTCCAAGGGTAGGCTTTTCCAAAACTGAAGAAATAAGTTAGAGTAACCTAAACATTCAAAAATACACTACAGAAAAATATAAATCACATGTGCAGAGATGGTCCAGGTCGGTTTTTAGGTTTCCATCTACAAAATCAGACTATTCCATGAAATCATCTTTTGCTCACTCAAGGAGATGATGTCCAGGCAGAGCAAATGTACTCACAGGAACAGCAGAGGCCCTGCTTCCCCACGCCAATCAGCATATTCAGGCAAAGGTTGCAGTAGGCAGGTTTGTTAAAGTGTTTCAGTCGCCACACGTGCTGTCCGTCATCCTTCACGTTCTGCATGGGGCAGTAAGAGAAACAGATTTCACTTAATGAAATAAACAGTGAAAGATGTAAGTGCCAATAAAACTCAGAGCTGGACTGAAGCATGTGAAGACAATCTGTTATTTCATCCCTGACTTTCTCCAAGATCACTGCAGAGCCTTTAGAAAAACACATGTGCTCTAGTGAAATGAGATAGTGCTAACAAATCGCCGATGCTATAGCAACCCACAAATTCTTCTGTAACATCAACAGCTCTACAGCATACCCCAAACCATCACCACAACCTGCCACATGGATCAGGGACGTGACTGCCTCTCCTTTAAATACTTTATCCTTATCACAATTCCATAAACAAATAAATGAATAAAGAGAAAGAGAAAATACCCTTCAGTGGAAGAGCCTGATAAATAAGAACTCGCAAAGATGTCATTAACCCTGGATTACTAGTAGTAATATACAAAATTCTTGATGGTGATCAGGTCATGTAAGGTGGCAGAGGAATGGGATGGGATGGAAAACTAATACTAAAAGGTAAGTTATTGGTGATATTCCAGGGTTTCATTTGACAATTCCATATTTCAATTTATATTAATATGTTGTTTGAGTATGCTGCAAATAGTGTATTTTAAAAGGTAAACTTTTTGAAGGATTTATGTATGTTACCATTTTGTTTACTCTGTTATAAAATATAAGTAGTTTAAATCTCACAGAAAGATAGTAAAAACATTAAAACTGTATTAATATTTTTACTTATAACAATCACTAAAGTTATTTGCCACAATACAACCTTGAGTTTAAATTAATTCCCACTTTACTAAAATACTTTCACATTTTTTCTTTTCTGAGTAAAACTCTCTATATCATAATAGCTACTCCTGTACATGTTTAATCACAGCTGCATTGTTCAAGATTAAAACAAAATGAAATAATATGATGCTTAGGAATCTCTTAAACTCCTTACAAGAAGGTCAAGATATTAAATTAAATTATTCTATATCATTACTTTTGCTTTTACTTTTTTCTCCATTAACATTTACTTTTGTACTCTAATCACCAAATCATATCAAACAGATTAACATTTATTGGTATGCTATTGAAAACATTATTTATCATAATTTTTCAGGTTAGCCAAATTGTCATATTTCTTAGAATACATTCACCTAATAATTTTTTGAGCATCTACTAAGTGCTTAGGCACTAACATTAGTCCCGTAGTAGTGAGATAGTTAGACAATATGAATATATTCAGAACCTCTTGTTTCTCTTGATAATAAAATATTAATAATAATGCTCTTAACAACTTTTCCTATTCCCAAGAAAGGGATAAACCACTAGATTTGTAATACTAGAGAAAATCTATAGGAACTAATTCTTACATTGGAACCAGAAATGTCAAATTTGCATCATAACATAAAACATTAATGAAATGCTTCCTGGGCGATAATTCTCAGTGGGTCTCCTGAATTTCCTCATGTTTTGCAAGCAGAAGCACTGTCCTTTCTTATTCTTTCTTTTTAAGACTATCTTTTCAAAGATGTTTGAGTTAAATAACCTAGCCTTGGACAACAGAGACGTGTCTCCCTCCAGAAGAGGGTGGCGGTTTACTTACCATACTTGCAGTATAAGAAAAATAATCACTCCCTTGTAGGCAAAGGTTAAACGGGTTTGTTTACTACACATTATGACTCCTTTAGTTTTCCTAAGCCAAGGTTTCCAAAACCTGATGCTATGCACAAACATTACTTGGGTTCCACTCTGTCATTCCCATGAGACTTTGGAGGCAAGGTGAACTCACACGTGAAGCTCCTGTTGCTTGCTTTGCTGTGAATAACAAAGTCCAGTGTCTCTGACTTGGGAGTCTCATGTCCTCTGGGAGCATCCAGAAAACTATAGCAAGCTAACACATTAACTTCTAATAGGGTACATTTTGGACCCTTTACAATTCTTGACAATGCTCAGATTTACCTTTCTGACAAGGGACTAACAAACGCAACAAACACATCTATGCAGGTGTCATACAGAAAACTTCAGAAAACACAGGTGTTTCCATTTTCTTTTAAAACCCAAGAAATAGGCTTTGTATTAATTTCTGAATATCATTTTCTGGTTTGGGTGAGTCATAGATTTCTAGTAGCTTTACCACGTGAATAGAATATTTTATATATTTAACTTTGCTATATTTTCAAAACTGTCTATATTTTAAAATTTCTATTCCCGCAAATAATATTTAAACATCCTTATGTGGAAAGGTTAAATATGGGGTTGTTAATTTTTTAAAAACTAAATTAATATTTTAAAAATTAAATGTAGCACCTAAATGCTTAAAAACATTTTAAGTTAAAAGGACAAAAATCTAATTTCCGTTATGTATTACTGTTCTTGTAATTCTTGTCATTTTATTTTTAAATGGTTGTCCATTACATGTGAATAAGCTTCATCCTTTGAAGAACACATATGGACTAAGTTAGCTGGCATTTTCCTTATCAAAAAATAAACAAGTCTGAACGTGGGTGTTCTGTCAATCAGAACACTTAGCCATGTTACAGGCTGCAACTGATGTACAAATCCATTACCCAGGCATAAAATGCTCTACCAAAAAAACAAATTAAATAGCTTTATAGCTCTTAGCTGGATACATTGCCAAAATATGCAAGGGATGAAATATGTATGTGACTTCTTTAAGAAAAGAAATTGAAACCAGGAGCCAATTACTTCTCAGCAGTGCAAATTATACTTCAACTCTCTATTTTCATGTCTTGTCTTGTTTATCTTACTTAGATTGTAAACTTAAGGGAGAAGGGAAAGAATCTGTCCCTTATATTCCATCAGCCAGTAGAGCATATTCCTATTAGTACGTCTATTGCAAATATATATTTATTGCCAAAAAGAAATTTATTTTTTATGAAACAGAGATAAGCAAGGCATCAAGAAAGGCTTGATTCTTGGCCTACTATGAAAATGTGGATAAGCCATTTCACCTTTCTTCTTATTTTCCTCTCTAATGAAATGAAAGTACCCATTTCCCTTTTGCAGGCCATTGCGTGAGGTTTCATTATACAATGCCTGTGAAGTCAATCTGGTTTCTCGGAAGACTGGTGTTATATAAACAGCAAATATTATTACCCTCATTGGGTTGAGTTGTGTAACATCCCAATGTTTCAACCAAAAAATTTGAGAAAGAGACATAAAATTTCACTTTTATTAAAATTTGCCCTGTTTTCATCACCAGACTTAACACTGTCTATTATAATGAAGCAGTTCAGATCTGTGCTTATGACAGAGAAATGCTTAATGAATCCTAGGCTATTCCATGCTGAGAAGGACCTTTATGTTTTTTTCCCAACTCTTACTTCCCTAGAAGGCAAAGCGGTATTTCAAAGGAAATAATGCTCTTCAGAACTTTTAAAACCCTATTTCATTATCCTAGTGATTTCTAAAGTTTTAGTTTTTCCATAAATACTTGCAAGATCACATAAAATGTTCAAGTGAACTAGGGCTACTATAAATAACTGTTTTTCAGGAGACCTCGAGGAGAAATTTCACTGATGTCCTAACCCAAAAGCTTTTCTCTCCCCACACCTAGCCATGTTTCAGCTGACTTAACTTATATATATATGAGCTAATGTTACAAATTACTTCCAACTCATTCAATAATAAAGGCCATTAAATTACCTTGTTTTTTTTCAAGTTCTCAAAAAATTACGACAATGTGAAAGAAACTTCTCTTTTAGACAACAAGATGAGCTGTATTAGGCCTGGTAATGGAGAATGCAGAGAAAAGGTTTACAATTCTAAGGGGAGTTTGCCATCAACTGTTCATCTGCAGACCACACATTGTAAGGTCACCTGCCATTTCTGAGGCTCCAATGCAAAATCAACAGCAGGTAACAATACCATGTAGTCATTTTTCTTAAATGACAAAATCTGGAATCCCAAGAATTTTTGCATTCATCTGGTTTTGTAACTGTTTTCTAGATTGAGCAACGTATAGACAGTAGAACAAAAACCCTTAGGCAAACTAAAAACTTTTAAAAATTGATGTGCTGAATATCAGTTTCCAAAAGATAATTTAATCTACCAAGAATACATCGTCTTCTGTATTCTACTCTCCATCACTCAAAAATTTTATCAGAGGACATATTGTATATTACTTTACTAACAAGTCAGAAAAAACATGTGTTCTAAACCATCTCAATCAAAGGTAAAGCTTAAATGACCTATAAGAACTGAAGACCAGGATTTTATGCACACTTATGGTGAGACCAAAATAGAAACCATACAGGCTAGACATGGGTATGACAATCCACAACAATTTAAGGTATCCCCATTTCAAGCTAGGCTTCTGCTTAAATGTGCATTTCTCTTCACCCTATAATATAAATTCAGGAATTTTCCTTGAAAAATTCAATGATGAGCCAAACTTACAGATTTCAGAAATTGAAGAATTATTAATTATCTTGTTCATGCAGAAAAAGGAATGTCTGAACAGAAAGGGTATTAGGAAAGACTAACTGATTTTCTTGAGCAACTCTGCATCTTTCCAGAGAGAGCAACTGCCTGGCACAAAATGACCTCGTTAGTTAATAACAGAGCCAGAATCTGTTATTTGATCAGTTTGATGACTTTCACTGCTCCTACGCTATCTGTCCGTTAGTCCTCATGTCTTGCTGTGGCTGTCTGATTATGCCAAATAAAAGGTATTAGATTCCTTTCTCCCAAATCATTTAAAATAAATTAAAACTTTTTCTGTTTGTAATCTGAGAAATTGGCAAACTACCGCACTGACTCAAACCTAGCCAGCAACCTGTTTTTCTACAAGCAGTTTTATTGAAACATGGCTTTTCTGGTTCATTTACATAATTTCTGTGATTGAATTTACGCTGGAAGAGCAAAGTTAAGCAGAAGTAGTTGAGACCTTATGGCCCCACAGCTAAAATGACTTAATATCTCCCCCTCTGCAGACAGTTTCCAATCACTAGAATGGAGTCTACCGCTAGACAAAGTTATTAAGCAAAGAAAAACATTTTAATTACATGGGATTTAAAAAAAAAAAAAACAATTCTCCAATGAGATGAATTCTAAAGGAAGAATGAATAAGTCTCAGATATTAATTTTTACTGTGGTAATCAGAAACATGAAGCCATCCAAATTCTCAGTATTCCTTCAAATGTAAAAGACACCAAGACACTATGCCATTTTTCATCCATACATCTTGAATTTCGTACAGTTTGTAGAGCCTCTTCTAAGAAATGGCTCTTACTCTCCAGCATTTGGTATAGAGTCTGGTCCTGATCAACTCCATGTCTGATTTTGGTACCAAAACAGATATTCTTTAAAATTGACTAGCTTTTAAACTACTGTTGATGGAGAAAAATAAATTACAGCAAAATCGTAACTGTTGGGACTTCTATTAGACATGAAGATTACTCTCCCAGGACTACTTCCTTTTCTGTGTCATTTGGCTAAGATACCACAGTCACTTTCAAATACACTGTGGTATTTTACATGCACTATCAATTAGAATCTACTCCCTGAGCTCATAATTGACAATAGACAATAATATCTAGGACAACATAACAAGGCAAGCTTCACAATAAATGGCCAACTTCAAGCTGCAGTATCTACATTTTCAATTAAACAAGCAAAGGTGAGGGGATAGAACCACGGATCAAATTCTCTACAGGCAATAATGTAACACATTAACTGTCTACAGAAAGGAAATACATCTCAATTACTAAAAAAGTCTCCCATCACTCAGTTGTCTTGGTGTCATTCCTGCTTTTTAAAACAATTACCATGCCTTAGAATTAAACAGCTCTTTTTAACAAATAGATGCTGTATTTTGTGATCATTACATATGATTATATGGCTTATACATCTCATTAAAAGACAGCTTAAAATGTGAGTGGCTTTCTTTTTTAAAAAAAGTGAAAGAAAAGGGAAATTTCTCCTTTTAAAGTTGTTCTTTACAGAGATGGGGGGGCAAAATTTAATCTCAGATTTAAGGTGCTCTCTTAAGGTTAAACAATGTGGCTCTGCCATCTAGTGGCCATTTCTGGGAACACAACTCTGGAACACAGTTGTGATTACTATCCTAAAACCCTAAATAGATTTATCTTATTTAGCTCCCAAAACTCCTGTTTTGCTAAAAACATTAAAAAAAATTACAAACACTATTAGAAGGTAAATTGTTTATAATTAATAGAGTGCTCCTTAAATGCACAGAACTGCCTTACAGTTGAAATAACACTACGCTAGAAAGTAATGAATTTTTTTAACTCATTAATATTTGTTTAAAATACTTTGAGTTAAATCCATATAGATTTGTGGACTCTATTACCTGTGCTAATTTTTATAACTTCACAAATGTCTACATTTATAAATTAAATACTAAATAATGTATCAACAATAGTTTCCAAAGTAAAACATCATCATTTCAAAAAATCTCTTGTGATCTTTGAAATACGGGCCAGTGGGCTGGGTGCAGTGGCTCATGCCTGTAATCCCAGCACTTTGGGAGGCTGAGGTGGAAGGATCACGAGGTCAGAAGATCGAGACCATCCTGGCCAACATGGTGAAACCCCATCTCTCCTAAAAATACAAAAATTAACTGGGGGTGTTGGCACATGCCGTAGTCTCAGCTAGGCGGGAAGCTGAGGCAGGAGAATCGCTTGAACCTGGGAGGCGAAGGTTGCGGTGAGCCGAGATGGTGCCACTGCCCTCCAGCCTGAAGACAGAGTGAGAATCCGTCTCCAAAAAAAAAAAAAAAAAATGATATGTGTGTGTGTGTATAGGCAACTGACTGTCCCTTTCTGCACTTTTCTATCCCGCCCTCGACTACGAGATGATTTGCTTGCTCATTCCTACATCTTCCCTCCTCTCTCATCTTAAAATTTCTATAAATACTTAGAATATAAAACTTTTAGCTTTACCAACATAACATTATCTTCTAGAGAACCATTATTATTGGAATTTTATAACTAGAGTCATCTGACAACAATTTTTCAGGATAAATTATACATTAAACCTTCAAATGTCAACATTTTGCCAATTTTTCTTTTGTTTTCTCTCAGTGGTCTGATTTACATACTGCTTTTTGTCATAAGGTACATGAACAATTAAATAAATATAAATATCTCTATAGCATACATATATAATTTATTTACTTAATTATGGATGTATACTATAGAGATAAATATTATGGTATAAAAAGTTATGTGTAGTATAAGAACTTAAGGTACAAGGAAATATTGTTTCATGAGATTTTAAGTGTAGAAATATATACCTATTAACAATAATATATATATTCATTTTCTGTTTACATAAATTAGTTTTTTCCATGTATCACTCATTATTATTTTATTGTTTTCCATCCTCTGACCATGTCTCAAACCCCATAGGCCTCATGAAAGGTAAGATTCAACTGAATTTAGAAGAATTTGAAGATCCAGGAAAAAAGAGAAAAATGGTAATCTCTTGAAGCCCATTATTTATTCCCAGATTGATACTTATTCCTAAACTCTCAGCTCATTTGTATACTCTTAAAGCCCATTTATATATTCCCAAACCCATATGTGCCGACATATTTTTATATACACTCATATGTTTCACAAACACAGTTAAGATATCATGAGAAATGACTTTTAAAAACTTGGTGTCTTGAATAACTATGATATAGTCTTGAATCTGTAAAATTGTTTCAGCTGGTAACTACAAGTATGAAAAGTTTTGGGCTTGGCAGCAAAGCGGCGAACACTATGTTCTTACATCCCAAAACTCTAAATATTACAATGTCATTGTGCTCTCCAGCCCTAATGTTCTTTGAAATTAAGTATACATATTACTGTATACATATTATATCTAATTTTAATATAACTATTAATGCTGAATTCAAAAATCTAGCATCCACTATAGACCTCATCAGATTTTTAAATTAACAATAACTAAAATCCACTTCAAGGCTGGGTCAGCAAGATTTGCTTTCAAAGTTATTATTATATTACATTCTGATCTTTGGCTTATTTTGTTCCTTCACAACAGTATTTACTTGCAACTAGAGGAACTTCTCAAGGAAACTTTTCACAGGCATAGAATGAGGACCTAGCTGATGCTGATACAAGAACAACTTATGTTTATATAGGTTGGTGAAAAGTTGCTGTCGCAGAAACCACACATGACTTCTGCACCACTATTCTTTAAACCACTGCAGATATTTAACTACTTCCTCCAAGCACTGGTTATCAATAAAATAGATTACATTTATGGGTAGGAGGAACAGTGAAATAATGAAGCACCGCAAGAGCCACAAAACACAATAATATTGGGGAGTCTCTTGCTTTAGATAATATGAGGAGGTCAGTAACTTAAAAACACTAGATTGTACTTTAAATAAAGGAAAACAAAAGAGAGAGAATATATTTTTAATCCTAAAGTAATACCTAAATTGAATCAATATGTGTGTGGCATCTACGTAAGGAATTACTGTCAAATTGTTTGATGGCATACTTATTAAAAGTTCCAGGCACTCACTATGTGCTTAATGGTAGAAAAAGGTCAGATCAATTTGCAATAAAAATGTGTAATAGAGAACCCCACTGACTCACCACCAGGCCACCCTCCTCTCTGTAAATGCTTACATTTTCCAAGCCCAGGAGCACAAGAAGTGGAATCGTTGTCATTCCTCCTTGAATCCATTCCTCCAGGGACACGGTTCCATCATGATCATAGTCAATTTCTTCCATCATTTCATGGAGAATCTGCAGTAGAGGAGATAGGGAAAATTTGTGATCAATCAATAAAATAAATTTCATATGCTATAACATAGGAAATTGTGACTAAGAGCTAAGTGGCGAGTTGGGATAAATGTCTTGGTAACTCAGTACAACATTAATTCTGTTACTAATGAAGAAATGACTTTGCTAGGATTTCTAAACCTGGCCGCTTACACTGATCACAGTTTAGAAATAAGTGCTTAACTTTGTAATATTTTTCCAATGAACAGCACAGCTAAAACCAGAAGGTATCTTTAAGTGTGAAAGTGGTCTTTTAATCACTTTTGCCAGATTATTTTTTAGATTCGTATATATGCCAGAAAATGTCTGAACAAATTAACTTCATGTCAAAGAGCTCATATAATTCTTTGCTAAGTAGTAAGGGGCGAGGGAATTTAGTTGCTTTTAATTGCCTATCAGAATTTAATAGAGTCAAGAAGTTAAAGGATCAAATCACGTTTAATTAAACTTTGTTTCTAAAGATGACTTGCACGTAATGTCTTAAAATGTTCTCCGCAGTATTTGTTTGCATTACATTTACTTCTCTGTGCTATGGTGACAATATCAGAACTTATCTAGAAGGGTTCTTGTGAGGATTACATAGGCTAATGTATTATAAGCAGATGAGCCCCGGCAAATAGATCAAGTGCCATACAGAGTTGTGTTATTATTAATGGAAAATATATGTAAGTTCCAAACATATTACCATTGGTTGCTGGGAAAACAAAGTACTTCCCATCTAATGCCATCAAGAGGGCACACATAGTAAGAAAGCTAATGAAGAAAGGAACTCACTATCTTTATATAATACCAAAAGGTTAAGCAATTTGGAAAAAGAAATGCAGAGTGTACCAGAACAGAGATTTGAAAAGACACAATGCATGAAAAACTTGATTTGTTGGTAGAAGTGCTGTCTGCCCAAACACTCTTGTGCCTGGCGTCTTGGCTCAGGAAGTATTGTATTTGAAAGTTAGATTATTGTTCTTCCCCTGGCTTTCAAGAGTATGCTGATAAATGAGTAGAAATATATACACCATAAGAGAAGTGAAACGATGACATTTGTTTCAGATGGGTGATGCTTTCCTTTCTGTACCTAATAAATCTGATGTTAAAGCCATCTTCTGACCACAAAGAATAAGATTGAACTGAGCGTAGAGCCTGGTTTATTTGATAAAAACTTCCAGAGACACTTGAGTCTTCTCCCTACTATAATCAACCTCAAACATTCACTTCTCTGTATTTATATATGCAAACCTATCAGAAGCCTGCTGATGTGTACACTTGTTTACAATGAGAATTATTGAAGCCTTAGGCAAGATGATGAGGCAGTTCCCAGGGCAGCAGACATAATGTACGACTTTGTACCATTTCAGCTCCGTGGAATAGGAGCAGATTTAGCAGAAACGCACAGGTCAGGTAATGTTACAGATTACTTGTATTCTCCAGCCAACAATCTGACAGTAGGTATTTGTTGTAGAAAGACTACTCAGCCACCAACTGTCTTCTTTTCCTAGCATCCTGATGTCCCCTTTCTCAAGTCTACACACGCACCCACACACACACCAAAAATACTTTTATTGGGAAATGGTAGTGCCCACTGTTTTGAAACCTGAAGGGAGAAACAAATCCCCCTCCCCCTCTCCCTCTAGTGAGCACAAACTGGCTTGATGGATAGATGACTAATCTGTACAGGTGGAAAGGTGAGTGGGAGAGGAGAAAGCTGTTGTAGATTAGCATAACCAAAAAAAAGCAATAGAACGGATAAGAAATCCCTGTCTTTCGGTGAAAATAATATTAAGGTGAGTGAAACAATAAATTAAAAACCTGTTACCATCTACATTATTAGCCCATATATAAATGGCAACCTGTTAATGACACCTGCCACTCCCTATAAGCACAGCATGTACATTTCCCAATAGTTAATTTTAAAATGGAAAAATCCAAATCCTATTAAGAATAGGGAAATGCTATCAGAATTCTTGCAGCATGTAATCATGCCATTATCCGGTTGTTTACTGCATAAATGTGAACAGAGGTTAAATATACACGTCTTGAGTTTGGATAAAATACAAAACATTTAAATAAAATGTATTTGTATTTGCTTTATATACACTTTGCTAAAGATTTTAAAAATAATATAAACTCAATATTTCTTATTAACTTTTCCCAAAATATTTTTCGTGGCCAAAGTTATGGTTTCAAGTCAAGTATATTTTAATATATATTTGAATAATGTTGTAATTTTGATGTTTATTCAAAACAAGAATTCTATTTTCTTATAAGCATTTTTAGATACTCTTTCTCTAAACAATTTAAAAATTCCTGACTCTAACTAGCTGAAGAGCTTTGGGCAAGTAATTTTTAACATATTTGGGTCTCAGTTTGCTCCTCTGAAAAATGAAAAAAAATAGTGTATCTACCTCAGAGAGCTGAAAGCATTGTGTAACATACACATGCAAGGTAATACAATGCACTGTGCATAGAAAACTACCAACTTCTTTTATGGCATGGCCTGATCTTGCAGTGTCTGTCAGCACCTTCTGCTTATCCACATGTTTGTAAGACCACCATTCAAAATAACTGCCACGAGGAAGAAAGCAAAAGTTACTTTTAAGAGCTTCAGAACTCCACATATACCTTGTTATCTTATTCAGAATCCATTTTGACTTCTAATTAGAAATAGTAACTTAGGTATAAAAAGCAAATTCAAATGACAGGAATATATTAGGGTCCCAGAAAAGACAAAAGAAAAAAAGAAAGAAAGAGAGAAAGAGAGAGAGAGAGAAAGAAAGAGAGAGAGAGAGAGAAAGAGAGAGAGAGAAAAGGAGGGAGTAAGGGAGGGAGGGGATGAGGAAGGAAGGGAGAAAAAGAAAGAAAGACGAAAGAAGAAAGAGAAAAAAGAAGGCAAAAAAAGAAAGACAAAAGAAAGAAAAGAAATAAAAAAGGAAGGAAGGAAGGAAGGAAGGAAGGAAGGAAGGAAGGAAGGAAGGAAGGAAGGAAGGAAGGAAGGAAGAAAAGACAGACTTCCATAATTTAGCCAATAGTGAAATCATTCATATACCTACTGGATTAAGTTCAGTGACATCCCACTCAAGGTATTCTGCAACATGCATCATCTGACTGATGATATTTTCTAGCTCCTGGACAAGAAAGAGAGAGAAAAAATATGAATCCAAGATCGTAGTAACTTTTAAATCTTTCACTTACAGGAACTGTTTTGTTCAATATATAGATAAAAAATTTAAACGACTTATATGGAAATATATATGTACCTAATCCTTTTTAAAGGTCTAATTAACTATATAAAGAAAAGAGAATCCTAAATATAAATCTACCTTGTGCATTGTCTAGAAATGTTCACCAGGAGAGGGCACAACTATACAAAAAATATATTCTCTTCAACTAAAAGAGGGTGTCTGAAGAAAGCAGGAGCAGATATATACTGCAACATATGATCTTTAAGTCACTGAATTCCCTGATCCTTTGGCTTGAAAACAGATATGAAAGGGTGGAAAAAAGCAATTGAGAACAAGTAAGGAGTCTATTTTTATCTTGATGCATTGAGAATGTATACTGACTGTTTTAGTCATGTATTGAATAATCTACTTTTGCTAGAAGGATGTTCAGGGTCAAGGTTTGCAGGACAAGTATACATAGCATTTATTTTGTAAGAGGATGAAATATTAGCTTGAATTTCCATATTATTCTGCTCAATTATCAATTCTTTGAAGAACTTCAAGTTAATACATATGACCTAAATTAAAACATTTTCACACCTATTTACTTAATAATTTAATTTTTCTCTATCTGCAGAAAAGATTAAACATGGCTTTGTGAAATCCTTGTAATTTTACATGAAAACGTGACATAATTTGAAGAGTGGTTTAACAGTATGTTTTAAAATGTATGAAGTATAAAAGAGGAAATCTTGAAAGTTCCTTAAAGATTATTTTAACTAAATCTCTAATCCAATATAAGTAGTCAATTTTCACAGAATGGAGAAGAAATATGATAAAACAGATTCTCTTATGGTGAGCCATGGTTCCCTCTAAGGAACTAATAAAAGCTATACTTACACTCTCCAGAAAAAATTTAATTATGAATATGTTATTTAAGATAGGCTGTCCCAGAAGCAATACAAACAGAAATGTATTTATTACAGATTAACAAATTTTAAATCATAAATCCCTTTGAATTATAGGTTAAAAGTGCACGTGTGCACGCTGACATTACTCATCTGTCACCTACTCTATCTTTGCTTACATATGCCTTAATGGTTTGGAAGTGTTAAAGTCCCTGGATATCTCTTAAGAACAGAAACTATTTTTAGTGGACTGTTAGCTAGGCAAGTGATATTAGGTGAGTCATCCCACCTAAGACTCAGTTTTCTCATCAGTAAAATAGCTACTCTAACTTTACCTCCTTCATACAATTGCTGCAAAGATTAAACATATTATACAAAATATATTTATTTTGTTGTTTGGCATATTGCAAATGATCAACAAAGCTTAACTATTATTAGAAACACTGACCATTGGCCTGGCACGGTGGCTCACACTTGTAATCCCAGCACTTTGGGAGGCTGAGGAGGGTAAATCACAAGGTCAGGAGTTTGAGACCAGCCTGGCCATATGGTGAAACCCCATCTCTATCAAAACTACAAAAGTTAGCCAGGAGTGGTGGCACATGCCTGTAGTCCCAGCTGCTTGGGAGGACGAGGTAGGAGAATCGCTTCAACCCAGGAGGCAGAGGTTGCAGTGAGTGGAGATCACACCACTGCACTTCAGCTCCATTGAGCAAGATTCTGACTCAAAAAATAAAAAAGAAAAAAAGAAAAACTAGCCATTTTTCAAAAGATCACTTCCTTTCTGTTTTGCCCCCAGTAGACGAACTGCTACACCTTAAAGGTACAACACATGATATCAGAAGGTACAATGTAAACCTGACAGTGAAGGAAAAATACTGGAGCAGTAGGTATTGTGGAGAAAACCCTAGAAATGAAATCCAGATCTTTAATTACAAAAAATAGAGACGAGTTTAGCCAAGACTAAATACATTTATCCCCAACTTATTGCTTTGTATTGGGACTATAGTTATAAATATTTCTAGTCATCTGCTGTATATGCTAACAAAAAATGGCCGAGAAAAAATAAAAGCATTTGGCTGAATTTTCAAATCAACTGCCAACCCATGGCCTAGTAAAAAAGCATCATTTTAAAGTAATTAAAAAACAAACATTACATATAACAACTCTACATTAAAATATAATTTGTATTAGTGTAGGCACAAGTGCTATAATAAGCATAGAAGGTATCAAAATTTCTAGTGGTGAAATGGCACCAGAAAATGAGCACATTTATTATGTAGCTTGATATTTCTAATTGGGAAGCTGCAGACCACTAGGCACTTAAAAATAATAGCATCTGAAAATTACTGAGACTTAAACACAATAAATCCCACAATCACAGCACCAATTCAGAGCAATGGCCATTTCCTACAGTAGGAGTTATATATTTTAATTTCTCTCTGGAGAAGCTAATATACCATTATCCTACTCAAAGTTACATAAATAGGCTTCCAAGTTCACTGCTTTGCTTTTAAAAGCCTATTTGAGCTGCCACAGGGAGGTCCATCAGATGAGGAGAAAAGCTCCCTCATTCTCAGAGATCATGTCTATTTAAGTCATTATTAAATATATCAACACATTTATTTTTTAATGATATTAAATATATGTTTTAAATGTGCACTTCAAAATTTCCATAATATGACACTTATTCTATTAGTATTCTTATCTTTCCTTGAAGAACAAGAAATAATATAACATGCAAAACATGTAAGGTAGATTATGGATGGAAACTGAGATGGACTTTCATGTAAGGTACTGATCTGTGCAGTAGGACTAAGAACTACTTTCTGTTTCTCTGAAAGCTAGCAATGATTTCCATATATTACAAATAAACATTCAATTATTCCTTTCAGTTAATCATATACAGAGGGCATTTTCTTATCTTTTCTGACTACAACTATAGAATGTTAGTTGAATATTAAATTGGATGAGTTATTTAAAAGGCAAATTTTGTGGAAGCAATTTATAAATATATTTACCTATTTCAGCAGCATATAGGACTAAAGATACCTTGGAAAACTGGGAAAATAATAAGATAATTAAATTGACTTTATAAATCCTTTAAATTCTACTGATAATCTCAAGTTTCCTTAATGTTAAATGTTATGGATAGTTTTCCTTCATTCTAGACCAATGATTTCAACTTAATCTTATGTTTTATTTATATGAGGCTGGTGTCTTTCTTTTTTTACCTAACTTCAGTGCAGGAAAAAAAAAAGTCATGTCATGGTAGCAAAACAATCCAATAGAACAAACTCTAATCTTAACAGTTTCCTCAGATCACTCTCTTTCCAACAGTCAAAAGATAAAAATGCCATATGAGTGGATGTAAATTATATTAACTGTGCCTTCTGTGGTAATAACTCTAAATTTATTCATTGCATTTTTCAGAAGAAACTCTTTGAAATTTTCACAGATAATTTGAAAAAAAAAATTACCGAGCTGTCCAGAAAGCCATTCCCATCCGTGTCATAAAGGCGAAACATAACTAGAATAAAAGAGGTATTGAAAACAAGATTATAGGCAAATAAGATTAATTTTAGTTTAAAGTATATTCATTAAAATTTAGTTTGCATCGAAAACAAACACTAAGCTCCTCCCCTGCTCCAAACAGTTAATTTGTGGGATTATTTCCAAAACTAAATTGACAATGAATTAATCAGCTAATAGAAATAATGGATAGCACATACAAAGTCTATCAAATTTTGTCTGTGTCTAGGAGACACTAAAAAGCTCTATTATTTTTTCAAACTCTTTATTATAAGTCAACTCAAAAATAAAAGAGAAGTTGAAATATTCAAAGCCTGGATATTAAAGAGCAGAGTGCAGAAGGAAATAAAGGAATGTGAAATTTTAGAAATCAATTGCAATTTGAAATCCACCATTCACTATTACAAGAACTTGGTTAAAAACTCTTTTCTTTATCTGTAAAATGAGAATAATCATTCTACCATAACACACATTTACTGTGAAAGTTAAAGGAGGTGATAGACACAAAAGTGAACCAAAAGCTACAGATGATACAAATAGATAACATCATTAGGGTTGATCCCCAAGCAGTATGGGAGAGGAAGGAGGAGTGCACAATAATGAATTCTTTCTGATGGAGGAAGCCAAAACAGAAAAACTGCATTATGATCATGGCTCTCACAGTTTATTTGTTTAAATCTGAGGTAAAGCTTCAGAGGATAACTGATCTTTGAACTAATCAAGTAAGGAAAAGGAGAACATTGGCTCTCTGTTAGGTGGTTGAGGAAAGCAGGTGACAGAGGTCCCTGATGGGCCTGAGGATTCCCTTGTATAATTCACGTATCTCCAGGAGGCTGTAGAAGAGGCTACAGGTGCCATTTTGAGATAAACACAGAAGAAAGACACAGCTGTAAAAATAGAAGAATGGAAGTAAGGGTTTATCTTGGGTTTGTATAATTTCCTGAATGATCTTGAAGTCTAAAGTCTATAATATTAAAGACGTAGATAACTAAGAGGTATAATTATACAATGGCCTTGATAGTCTATCTGTAGGTGATTATTTTTGTATTTAATGGTTACTGCATTTCAGCAATTCTAACACATGATTATTTATAAGATAATTAGTCTATGGCTAAAAAGAGAAAAGCAATATAATGATAATATTCTATTTATTGTAAAATGCAAACAAATGTTAAAGAGCTAAAGTGTAAGAAAACAAATGTCTGTCTATTGACTTAAGGGTGATAATACCAAGCCAGCTGAAAGACTTAAACATCTATATTTGTAAATCATGGTAATTATCCCCCTTCATATAGTCAATGAATGAAATAAAATGCAGAAGGAAAAAGCAACTTACAACATTGTGGATACTAAGCATTTCAAGAGATTGTAGTGCAGCAGCAAAGAGTAAAAACTACCTTCATAAATGGCAAGAATTAACTGACTACTCAGAGAAAGGATTAACTATCAGGAATAAGGCAAATACCTATAAAAGCCTAAATATATTTTAGATTGAGAGACAATTATGACTCTGTTAACCCTTATTGGAGTAAATGACTGCAAAACGACCATTTCACGTCACTCAAATACGTGGAAACCCTGTTCCTATTGGTTGACCTTACTGGGAACATGAACTCAAAGAACACACATAGGAAAGATATACAGATACTGAGCATTCATTATTGAAAGTGTCTGAAACTCCTTCCTACATTCTGAAAATCACACTTTATGAGGATCATTAGAAAATGAAAACTCTGGATACCTTTTCTTTACTAGCCTGACTTGAAGCTAGACTGTGCATATGACCCAGGCTCCACCACACAGAAGCACAGACCCAGGTTATCAATAACATGATGGTGACCCAAGCAAAAAAGCTTGCACAGAATCCACTCTGGTGATGGGAGGTGGCAGTGATTTCAGGGAGAACATCCCGGGTTCTGGATGAGGCAGGGGTGTTTCAAGGCAACCATTCTAGCCCAATTTAATACCTCCTTCATCATCGTTCCTCAAGAAACAGCCTCTAGAATTTGTTCTCTACCTCTCCCAATGATTCTGTGTCCTCCTAAATATCACTTAAAAATAACAACATGCTTTATTAAAAACAACCAGTTAAAATAAACCTGATTTTATGTCTTTCCCAAGGATCCTGTGTACTTAACATTGGTTTTAAAAACGAACTTACTATTGAAATATTACACTTACAGATGAATGCATTATTTAATACCTTATTAAAGTGTACATGTCAATGTAACTATTACCTCTAAGTCAAGAAATAGAATTGTTATTAAGAAATCAGAACCCCTTTCAGCATACCCCATGATTAGTTTTTCTTCTCTCCCCAAAGATATAATTATCTTGATGTCTACATCCCTTCTTTTGAATTTAGCATCATTTACTGAATGGTTTTTGTAATCTCCATCTGTATTTTTGTGGATTGCATTAGCATACTCCTTTTCTTCTCTGCATAGTATTCTAATGCATAAAAATATCACAATGTATTCATTCTAAACTGGTAAGATATTTTGGTTGTCTCCAGTTTCCTATTTCTAGTAATGATTGGGCCAATTTAATAATTCTGCTATAAACCTTCTTGCAAATGGCTCAGGTCAACGACTGCCAGTTGATTATGAGTCTGGGTCATAGTAGATACTACCAACAGCTATTAAAAGTGGTTTCACCAAACTCATCTCTTAACAGTCTACGACAGTTGACCCACTTCCTTACCAATATTGGGTATTGCCAGTTGTCTAATTTAAGCCATTGTGGTGGAGGTATAGTGGTATATGACACAGGTTTTAATTTGAATTCCCCTGACTATTAGTGAGATTAAGCTAATTTTTATATACTTTATATGTTTTGGGAGGGCCTGAAACATACGCTTATATTTACGACACATAAATACGGTCTTTCGTGAGGTGACTATTAAAATCTCTTGCCCAATTTTCCATTGGATTACTTGCTCTTTTCTATTGATTCATATAAATTTGTCGTGTGTTTTGCACTTAAAACCTTTCCTAGGTTATGTGTTGCAAATATACTCCCCCACTCTATTTTTTTTTAAATTTTCCCTTGTTTAATGCATTCTTTTGATGAACAAAAGATCATAACTGTAATGGAAAGATGATTCATCAAACTTTTCCTTATGTATAATTCTTATGTTCTGTATAAAAATCCTTTAAAAATTTTTTTTTAACTTTTAGGTTCAGGGGTACGTGTGCAGGTTTGTTACACAGGTAAACTTGTGACAGGCAAACTTGTGACTCAGGCATATAGATTATTAAGGTACTAAGCATACCTTTCACCAAGATCCTGAAGACCTCCTTTTGTATCTCCTAGAAACCGTAATATTGGAATCCAATTAAGGGTATGGTTCAAGGTGGGGCTTACTTTAACTTTTTTTTTTTTTTGTATATTTAATAGACTATTTGCTAAAGAGGGATTCAAAACTAACTATGCTCCTATATGTTTGTTTGTTTGGGTTTTTTTTTTTTTTTTTTGTATAATGTGATTTGATACTTATCCCATCAAACGATGAGGGTCTAGAGCCACTTGTCTTGAAGCAGAGTAGTGTATATTTTGATTGTATTAAATAACATAGCAGCAAAGTTATGCTGTTCATTTATGAAGTTAAATCATAAAAGGTGAGGTAGATTCTACCTTACTTTGTGGAAAACTTGCATTGGAGAACTGAGCCACCATGGGAGTAGATCTGCCCTGAGGCTGTTTGGAATTCTACACTAGCCATCTTAGACAGACAAAAGGGAGTATCCTTGAGAATACATGGAGAGAAAGAGACAAAGAGAAAGAGAGAGAGAGAAAGAGAGAGAGGAGACACAAGGAGAAGACAGAGCACAGACCTGCACATTCTTAGGTATTCCAGACATCAACTGTTTCAATTCGAATCTGTCTCAATGCAATCATATATAAGATCTACAGACAGGTTGCCCAGTTAAGTTTTTTTATTTCCCTAAATTTTGACCCACATACAAAAAAACAGATATTAAAATTAGTGCTGTTATTTTAAGCTACTAAGTTTTGAGGTGAGCTATTAAGATGGACAATGGAACAATATGGATATCCAATTAACCAAGCACATTACTGGAGTGGTGAACTTGATTCATTTTCCCATTTTTTTTTTTTCTTTTTTGAAGACAGAATCTCAGCTCACTGCAACCTCCACCTTCTGAGTTCTAGTGATTCTCCCACCTCAGCCTCCCAAGTAGCTGGAATTACATGCGTGTGCCACCATGACTGGCTAAAGTTTTGTACTTTTAGTAGAGATGGAGTTTCACCATGTTGGTCAGGCTGGTCTTGAACTCCTGACCTCATGTGATCTGCCCACCTCAGCCTCCCAAACTGCTGGGGTAACAGGCATAAGCCATTGCGCCCAGCCCTTTACTTGCTTTCCAGTGGCAGCTTTGCCATAATCTCACATCCATGTAAATTTGAGTCAGTTACTGGACTCCCTTTTCTGTACCAAGAGCTTGTCTGTCTATCACTATAACCATACCACACTGTCTAAATTACTTCAGCTTGTAAAAATATCTTACATATAATCACATGTATTCCCTAATTTTGTCCAGCTTGAAGACTGCTTTAGCTATATATGTCTTTTACCTTTGTATATAGCATTTAGAAAATGTTTGCCAATGTCCAATGGCAAAACAATACAAAAATCAAACCAAAAATAACACTGCTGGATTTCTGCATTTCTTTTTCTTTCTTTTTTTTTCTCTTTTTTTTTTTTGAGACTGAGTCTTGCTCTTGTTGCCCAGGCTGTAGGACAATAGCATGATCTTGGCTTACCACAAACCCACCTCCCGGGTTCAAGCAATTCTCCTGCTTCAGCCTCCCAAGTAGCTGGGATTACAGGCATGACCCACCTTGCTGAGCTAATTTTGTATTTTTAGTAGAGACGGATTTTTTCCATGTTAGTCAGGCTGGTGTCAAACTCTTAACCTCAGGTGATTTGCCTGAATCGGCCTCCTAAAATGCTGGGATTACAGGCGTGAGCCACCATGCCTGGTCAACACTGCTGGATCTCTAAGGAAATTGTACTGAATCTATATATCTGTTTGGGGAGAATCTTTAAAATGCTGAGTCTTGAAATCTACAACCATGTTATATTCCTCTTTATTTAGAGCTTTAATTTCTTCCAATAGTTTCATATTGTTCTATATAGATACCTTTCAAATAGTTTTTAAAGATTTCCAGGTATTTAATATTTTGATTTGATAAATGATAAAATTTCTTAAATTTTATTTACTTATTATTAGTTGGTGTCATATAGAAATACAAGTGACTTTTATTTCTACTTTGTAGGCACAGGTCTTGCTAAACACACTTCCTAATTCAAGTACTTGATCTATATGTAGATTACTGGGTAGTGTTTCATAAACAACAAATTTCAACTTCTTCTTTCCCAGCCTCATAAACTCCATGTATTTATCTTGCCTTATTGCCATGGGCAATGATCTCCAACACAAAGTTGAATTACACTTAGAGTAGTCTCCGTTCTTGTCTTGGTTCCAATATCAATGAGAGAAACTTCAATATTTCACTCTTAGATATAAAGTTTGATGGGAGTTTCTTATATACACACATTATTAGATTAATGGAGTTCTTTACTACTTTTAGTTAGCTAAGAGTTTTTGCGATTAAAGTTGTTCTGTTTTTAATCATGACTAGAATACACATGGAATATGATAAAATACTTTTATGATTTTCTTCTTTATTCTCTTAATGTAGCAAAATACCTTGTTTGGTTTTCTAATGTTAAGCCAAATTTAAGTGCCTGTAATAATCCCAAATTGAATTTGGACATGTTATTTCAGCTCCTTTACATATATAGCTGGACTTGATTGCTAATATTTTGCTTCCATTCTGCTTGTCATCTGGAAATATATATGAATGACTTGTACTTTAATTTCTTAAATTAAATGGAAAAAGCCAGGCTTCCTTCTCCCCAAAATTTGCCCTAAAAATCCAAGTTGCCCTCATACTTCTCCAAAACTTTTAAGGAGGTTTTAAAAATATACATTCTGTCCAAATTTTCCAGTTGATTCCAGTAGAAGGTTGGTCTTAAAATCCCTACTTCATTAGGGCCTGAAGAATCTATTATTTTAAATCATTTATTCCTAAACACATTAACAAGAGTTAATAATGTTCTCCATAAATTTTGTCTAATTCATCAAGGAAGAAAGTTGGAGAGTTAAAAGCTCTAGTTAATACAATAATGATAATAAAAATATCATATATATATTGAGTACCAAGTCCCATATACTCTAAATATTACCACGTCAAGGTGAAGGATAAAACTTTCCTTTCATCCAGAAGAAAGAGAAAGTCTAAGGCTTTAATTTTCAGTGATCGATCTACTTTTCTAATTTAAAATTGTAGCTAGGTAATCAAAACATGAAGCACTGAATACACATATTTACCTTGGTTTTCTATGGAAGTAGCATTATAGTAACAATAAGAGATGAAATAGGCATAAATCTATAAGCAGAAAGAAAACATGAGAGAAAACACTAACACAATTTTCAGAAGCTGGAGAAACTATGTACACATGTATATTGACTTACAGATCTTAGAAATACACATTTAAGCTGGTAGAGGAGAAGCAGCATAGATTTGCATAGAAAGGGTGGTGAGTTGGATAAATAACAGATAATCTTCACAGGAAGATCTCTGGGGAATATGTAAGCTTTCTTCTCCAACAGAAGACCAGCTCTTTGAGTTTTGCGAAAGTCAAATGAAAGGAATTCTGGGCTCAAAGTATTCAGGAATTCTGAGTGCAAGGACACAATACCAAAACAAGGTAATTATGTGAAAGTGAATATACTGAATATTGAGAGAATAAGTTCCTTTCCTTATCCCCAGTAAGTCAATACCATTGGTATGGGTGTTCACCTATACAACTACTACCATCAAAAAAGTTCTTTCAATACAAGTAGTTTGGAAGAAACCAATAAAGCAGGGAAGAGGGGAAACTCTATAACTAAAAGGAATGTTACAATATATGATATACAAATAGATGCATATAAGGATCAAGCTGAGAATAAAATGGGCTATCCATGAAGTTAAATGTAAGAAAAAGTGAAAAAAAAATCTCAGCTATGGAGTGAAAAACATAAGAAAGAAAGAAAAGGTGGAAAATAGAAAAAGCAAGAAAAAATAATAATTCAGAGTTCTGTCTTGGATGTTCAACATCCAAATAATAATGATTCTAGAAAGAGAATAAAATAAAGAGTGAAAGTGATTATCAATACAAATATTCAAGAACAAATGAAGAACACAAGTTTATAAACATAAATTCATGGTAGAGAATTTGAGAATTGATTAATTAGTTATGGAAATAGGGGAAATGAGGCAGGCAAATCATTTGAGGTCAGGAGTTCAAGACCACCCTGACCAAGATGGTGAAATCCCAGCTCTTCTAAAATACAAAAATTAGCTGGGCATGGTGGTATGTACCTGTAATCTCAGCTACTTGGAGGCTGAGGCAGGAGAATCAGTTGAACCCAGGTGGCTGAGGTTGCAGTCAGCCAAGATCGCACCACTGCACTGCAGCATGGGCGACAGACTGAGACTGTGTCTCCAAATAAGTAAATAAATAAATAAGAAATAGAGAAAAATAAGTAAAAAAAAAAAAAAGCAATTATTAACTCTATGGAAAATGAAAGTTATTTGGCCTGGTGAGCCTATAAAACCTTTCCCTTTTAAAACTGTATTTAAAAATAACATTGACATTATTAATATTGAATCTTCAAATTATGTAATAAGACTATTTCTATTTTATAAAATACTTTACTATTTTATAAAAGTAAAGTCAGGCCCAAAAGTCAAAGGAATCACTGAACAAAAGAATCTAATTTTAAAAAACAAAATAAGTATATAGATGTTTGGCTGCAAAAATTTTAAAAGCCCAATGTTAAAATTATTCTGATAACATGGCAGCTTCCAAATATGGGTACCTGCTTCAATGTTATAAACGAGTTTAACCCACATTTTTCCTATTTTTATGCTCATGTAATTTCACTTTATATAGAAACAATTATATGCCCACACATGTATTTAGTTAAAAGATCAGGGCAAAGGCATATTATGCAAGATAATTTTTATATATCCAATTTTTTTCTATTCCAAAAGATTTGCAAGTTTCTATCTGTTTTCTGATTGAATATCCTACTATACATACTCTGGTGTTTTGCACTTGCCCTAATACGTTGTTAATATGAGGATTATATGATATGATATGTTATTAATATAAACAATATGAAATATATGTATAAAAGGCATTTAAGCTGAAATTTTTTAAATTTATTTTTTACCCTTTTATATATTTCAATACTGATTTAATAAACTTTGAAACCAGAGGTGAAAACAATTAGCTGCTTAAGTGAGTTTGACATCCAGTATAATGGAGTGATAGTTTGTCCTTTTATTCACAAGAGAAAAAACAATAAAAACAACAAAAGACAGCTTTTCAAAATAAAAAGACCCCTATCAAGTAGCTCAGAAATTTTAGCTTTCAGTCATAGCTAAAGTGGTGGTGTAATTAATAATCACCCTCTCTTGTATTTTTTTTCCATTGACAAACTAGAGGAAAGTTGACTAGGTGATCTTTAAGGTCTCCTCATTATTAAATTTCAGTGCTGCTAAAGGTTAATACTGAGCAGGGAAGTAACTTTTAACACGTAGGTTACTGTTCAGTATCTATATGTTAGCTATCTACTTTCTCAATATCTTCCTACTGACTTTCACTTTAGTGATATATTTTAAGGAAATGTAAGATAATATAAAAATATTCTTGTTAAATCATTAATAACTTAAGCACAAATTCAAATGTGAGTATCGTATCTTTTAAAGTTAAAAATATATACCATTATTTGATAACTTAAATAATTGGCATTATTTTTATCTTTTCAAGCACTCATTGACATTATTTGTTTTCACCCACTGACTTTAATACAGTTGCATTTCACTATCATTTACTGAGCATCTACCTGTTGAAACACACACACTTACTGATGGAGATGTATAGGTACAAAAGAGAGCAAAATAAATCATGATGCAGGATGAGCCTCAAATGTGGACTGGACTCTGTCAAATATACACTGGGGAGGTGGGAGTGGGAGTGGGGGTAAAACCCAGCAATTGCACGTTGCAATCAAAGGCATGAACATGGAAAAGTTCAGCGTTTGTCAGATGATTGTGAACAGTTGACCCACATGACTAGGACATGGTTTGCTCATGTGTGTGTTGGTCACAGCCAAAGCAAGTCTGGCAGAGTAGGTAGGGGTCAAACTGGGGAGTCTGATCAGTGTATGCATGCCAAGTTAAGGGTTTCAATTTTATGCATTATGAAATCAGGAACTATCAAAACCACACTTTTTCATTCTGAATCAAAAGAGAAACAGAAAAAAATATTAGCTAATAAGGTATTAAGTAAAACAAAACAGTTACAAGAACGTACACTTAATGAGTAAGATGATTATTAGGTAGGTGTTGGGGTAAAAAAACATCTGGATTAACTTTTAACTAGAAAACTATAGGAGAGAAACACTGGGCACTGAAGGCCAGCTGATGTTTTGAGTAGAGCTATAATCCATGGAATTATACTTTCATTTTACGAAGTCTCTACCACTCAGTATAGGAGCAAATAAGTCGAACGTTTGAAATTGTGATAAACTAATTGACATCATGGATTATGAGATTAGTTCAAATTTGAAAGGATGGGCAACCAAAAGTCAGCAGGCAAATTCAAGAGGGAGTAAACTGGTCAAGGGTCAAACAATTTTAATTTACTTTTATTTTACCGAACAAGCATTTACATAAATGTGAAGGAATGTACGGGACCAACTATTAGTTTATCTAATCCTCATATTTATCCTATGGAATAGAGACTATTTAATGATGCCAATTTTACAGTTGAGAAAACTGAGTCCTGAGGAAATTTTAAAAATGTACTCAGATCACTGAGACAGTTAAATCTCTTGAACTCCCAACCTCAGGCGATCCGCCCGCCTTGGCCTCCAAAGTGCTTGGATTACATGTGTGAGCCACCACGCCCGGCCTAGACAGTTAACTCTCAACCTAGGGTTTGCATTCAATCATTATAAATCAAGAGCCAAGGTTCTTAATTACTATACTATGCTACAATTAAAAAGTAGGAGAGTGAGAAGTGAACATAGGCTGGGGTTAAAGTAAAATTGACAGTTTAGTTATAGAATAATAGCAGTTCTTGACAGTTACAAGGCTTGGAGTGTTGCAACAGAAGTGAAGGACTGAAAAATGGAGACAAAGTCACAGAATTTGAGGGAAGACGAAAAGAGTGGTTGATGACTCTCCATTAAGTTTTATGGAGCACTTGAGGATAGAAGGGCAAATCAGTCCTGACACCATGCCCTTGTTTATTCACAGAGGTGGTTGGTAAATAGTACCAACAAGGAGAGATAAACATGGAATTCTCCACAACCCCAACACACACACACACACACACACACACACACACACACACACACACGTGCACATGCACACACAAGCATGCACGCGTGCATGTATGCGAAAGCACACATCCAAAGGCAACAAACACCTTCTACCTGACAGAGCCTCAGAACAGGCAAGGTCCTCAGAGAGAAGAATTAGGATTGGGTAAAGGAAATAAAGTTGAAGACATGGCTTATATGGTAAGTCTTCAATATGTTTGCTAGATACTGGGAAACTGTGACTTCAAGCAAAACAATGTACAGAGGATTCTCGAATAACAATCCTTTCCTTCCATGACATTTTGTTATAACGTTGATGAGCAAAAAACTGGTTTTACTATGTACATTGTTCCACTTAAAGTCACAGCTTCCAAAAACCTATTACGGATGTTAAGTGACAACTTCCTGTGATCAGTGAAACATCTGGGAACTTTCATTTGTTAGTTTTTTTTTTTAATGGAGTAAGCTTTATAATAAACATTGTGTAAATGCCTGGCAGAAAAGACACACAACGCAAAGTGGTGGGAGGCAATGAAAAGATTTTAAAAACTTTATTTTGGGGAAAAAAGGTACTACATATGTAAACACTGACAACAGTGTAATGTTTCCATTTAATAACCCAGGTAAAATCACCTAACAAATACTGCCACTATTCATCAATTCCAAGAAAAACAACTGTCATTTCAGGTGGATTCTTTGTGTCTCTGTGTTTTTACTGGACAGATGAAATTGCATAAGCTACAAATTGCTTCTCAAAATGTGGTCCCTGGAACAATGGCATCAGCATAACCTGGAAACTTGTTAGAAATGCACATTTTCAGGTCCCATCCCAGGCCAGCTGAATCAGATATACCAGTCCTGCAGTTGATTCTGATGTGTGATAAAGTTTGAGAACTTCTAACCTAAATCAATGTGTATATTTCTTTATGCTTAACCACCTGGAACTAAGAGCCAAATTCAACATTGACCTGCAAAACTTAATTTTAAGTGCTTGTTCACACCTATTTTTGTGCAAATGATAACTGCTTTTTCTTCTTTTCATTCTTCTGCTCTATACTGCATTTAATAAGTTATAACCCTTTTGGAGTAAGTATATATTAAAGTAACCACCAATACACATTTTTGAGGTCCTACTGAGAATTTGTTTTTAAAAATCTATGACTGTATAAGAATACATGTTAGCAATTTTCACATATGCAATTTTAGAAAGATAAAAATATATAGTATTGTTAAGAAAGTAGATGAGGAAGATGGATTGTTATTTAATTGACATGGTAAAGGGCCAGGCATTGGCATTAGAAAAGAAAAAGAAAGAAAACCAAACTTTGGATGAAGCTGATGTATAGTCAGTAAGAATCCACAGATTAGAGGACAATAGAAAAGAGGCCTATAGCATCATGTACTTTGAAGACTTTGGTGAAAATTGTAGCGATAATGCTGGGCAATAACAAGACTGCCTATAAGAAGAGCCTGAAGAAATGGTTAAGGAAACGGAAATGCAATGCATCTAGTGGAAGCTTGGAAAAAAGCTGGGAAACTCAAAAAAACAAAACAAACAAACAAAAAAAAAAACAGAGAAAAGGGGGTTGATTGATAGCACTTAAGAAAAGTGAATGGCAGGTCAATTGGATGAGATTCCTCCTGTGTTTTTGAATAATGTGGTGAGTTAACATTCTATCTGCAACTGTAGACAAAGTCTATGCGGGTTCAACAATGCAAACTGAAAACTCAAAAGCCTTCTTCTTAAAAGAAATATACTTCCAGTAGACCTAGAAATGGTTAAACTGCAAGACCAAATACCATCTTAGGGAGGATGGATGGTGCCTTTATTCATTTTCAGATGTGGAAAAAATGTTTGTCTTTATATGTTTATAATCACCCCAATGTGCTCCTGATAACACCTGAGCAAACTTTCTCTCTGGCTATCACTTCAATAGAAATTCACTGAACAGTAATATTTACTTTGGAATGAGACAGATTCCTGTAAGTTCTTAGGAATACAAAATAAATCCTGAAATGCAAATATTCAACCTTTATGAATAATAAATATATATTTAAAGAATGATATTCATATGGTTTATTTATAACCTAAGCAGGTGTGACTCTTAAATAATCACATTACAGTAAATCCTTTAGTGGTAGAAGAAATATTATCAAAAAGTTACTATTAAATTTTAGTAAAAATGCCTCCTAATAATAATTCTGAGACATCATGACAATTTATATTTGCTTTAGAAATATTAAAGTTTGGATTTATTATCACTATCATTCTAGTAGCAAGAATTTTTAATTATTTTTAACATATCCTATATACTCAAATTTATCAGATTATTGAGTAAGTTGCCAGAACTATATTTAGAAAGGGCTTCAGAGACAGAATAGACAAGCAAATGATCAGATTTAGAGTAAATGCTTGAAAAACATTTTCTTGTATTGCAGTGAGTACAGTTTGCCACCAGAGAGGGCTCAGTCACTGCTTTATTAAAGAGAGTAATTATTTTCTTTCAACCAAATAGAAATTCTCTACCTACCATATCCCAAAAGAAACAAAGCTATTGTTTAATTATTTATAATATCCAGAATCAAATACTATAAATGTCATTCTCAGGTTTAGCATTTGAGAAATCATGTCTCTGCTAATAAGAGAGTTAGTGCTGAAGACTGCAAGGGAGAGAGATTTCCACTGGGGAAATGGTGCAGGTTGCATGTTTATAGGCAATTTTCTTGCTCACTAATAGGAATGATTCTTCACATACTATAAATAAATACTTTATGAAAACAACTCAAAAGATACTTTCTAACAGCATCTTCTTAACTCTAAAGAACCGAGGAAGAGTTTTTATAGTCATATGATAAACATAATCAAGAAATAATCAGTAATAAATGGAACTTGATAAATAAGAACCTGAAATAAAAAGATCTTACTATCTTTTAATTGTCTGATTCTCAGTAGGAGGAAATTTTTACTATTAAGCAGGGTTGCTTTATTTGACAAAAATTATACAACCGTACTAGCGCAATTTTAAGTTAATCAATTTCCAGTCCTTTCTCCTGCCCCCAACCATGATAAGTAAACAAAATGAAAAACCACATACACTCAAGTTTATCCTCAGGTCTTCCTCTTTCAAGCAGAGACAGGTAACAGACAATGTCCTTCAGGTGGATTACTTCTGGGGAACATGTATTTGCAGGAGAAGTCCGGGGAGGGGTGATGGCACCTTTATTCATTCTCAGACCTGGAAAAAAAATTGTCTTTATATTTTGTTAATTATTTACAGTGATCTCAAACAGAAAACAAATTAAGAAAATAAAGAGATAACATACAGGCTACAGAGAAAATAATCTGTTTTAGGTATAGGATAACCAAATTCTCTGGAACATCAGTATAGCAGCTAGACGTAGCCACAGCTGTTGTAAATGAAGGAGAATTCTTTGGGATCCACACACATGACACTCCTCTGTCACCCATTGGAGGGTATTAGGGTCAAAATAATATTGCCCTAGGTGAGTTGGTACACATTTGAATGCGTGAAGACCCACTTTCCTAACCACCTTTCTCTGCTATCGGTAGTGACAGCTATAAATCAGTTGATAAGATATTTAAAATGGACCTTTCACAAAATAAAGAAAAAATGTGAGTCTTTCACAATATAATTTCCCTATTGATAACAAGTAATCATGCATTCAAAAAGTCATGTATTTGTTTTAAATATTTGCCAGTACCATGAAGAAGACATCCTTTTTTTAACCATCAAGGGGTCTGCCCATGAGTAAGAATAAAGAGAATATAAGCAAAACTCTGGATAAATACAAAGGATGTTAGAGAGGTAAAAACAGGTGAGTAGTTTGGTTTTGAAATGGTTCTGACTTTATTTCTGAAGCCCATTATCTATGTCTGTTCTATGTCAAGGGTATAGGTTGCTTATTACCTGCCTGGTGTTAATCTAACTGAAATACGTTCACAATAACTTGTTAGTTCCATTCTACCCAGAAGCTGCTGAACCCAGATTGTGTGTATCTAACAAGGGCTGAAGGTAAACCCCAATTATCCCTTGAGGTACATATGGCAGTTGAAGAGGTATTTGGGAGAAATATCTAATGGGTTGAACGGCTACTAGATTCCAAATCAACCAGGAGCTGCTGTAGGGAATAATTTGAACCAAATACAGTTCTAAAAGCCTGTCCTTAGCACAGATCCACATGGCTGCATATCTCTCACTCTAGTCTAGTTTTTCAATTTGTAACTTTCTGTGAATACCCATCATCTCTTAAAGCCATCTCAAGATACCCAGGCATTAATGTGCTGTGAAAAGTCTCAAGTTAGTTTTATCATGGTTGATGTCACTAATAAAGGCAACTATTTACTGAGTGCCTAATATGTGGCTGGAATCATGGTTGGCGCTTTAACACATATTATCTCACATTATTCTTACATGAACCCTGTGAGGTACAGTGCATAATCCCCATTTTACAGACTAGGGACAGTCCTACAGATTTTAATTTTTCAGAGTTTCACAGCCAGCAAGACAAGTCCATCTTGTTGTTTCTACACAGGTAGCTGACAAGCTATTTTTGTTCAAGATCAATCATAAACATGTAAGAAAAATAATTTACATCTTAATGCAGCACACACACGCATACACACATACAATCACTAGTGGAATTCAAACTTGCCCAGATATTTCCTTTTCTATATTAACCTACTCCTATTCTAGTCTATTCTTAAAGTTTTTCTCAAAGACATCTAAATTGAATTTACTAGCCACGAATGGTTCAAAAATCACAGTTTGAAAAAACACTGCTTGGAATCTTTCCATCCTTTCTCTCTTAAACGAAGTCTTACTCATTTCAAATGTGGCTTCATGTTTTACATTAATTCTACCCCTGTTTATAAAATTATCAACAGAGACATACATGGAATTTCCCTCTTAATAGAAGTATTAATGTATATCTAAAACAAACTAATAGTTATTTATGAACCAAAGAAGGCAGGGAATTAAAGACAATCCTGAGCTTCAAAAAAAAAAAAATGACCAAAATAATTGAAACTAGCCAACTAAAGCTTAGTCAGCTGCAGGAATAAGCAGTTCCAACTTATGATAAAACAAAATTTGGCACTGACCCTTGACATGACCATAACTTTCAGACTTGGAGAACACAGCACTTGAATTATGCTTGGATAATCTATGACCTAACTCATCCTGCTGATGAGCTAATCCTCTTTTCCAAGGTTTCCCCTTGTGGCACTGAAATGATTTAATCAACTTGATTTAACTCTTTTATAGAAAAATTCTGAACAAAACGAAAAGAAAATAACATGCTGTGACATTTATTTGAAAGAAGTCCAAATATAGTATAGTTCTTTACTTATTTAGAACATGGCCTGATCATTTGTTTATACATACAACTAAGGTACACGGTGTTTAATTGTCAGCTTTCATCACACTGAACACAAACAATTGAGAATGTAAAGACTGTATAATTTTGTCTTTTCTGTATGTAACGTATAGATTGAACATGAGCATACACAAATAGTTTGTATTTAGCATCTTTTTTGAAGGAATATGCCACTGTACTAAAATTATTTTTGATTGGAAAAATAAGTAATATTTTCCATTTTTATACTGTTAACTGAACATTTAAAGCTGTAGCATGTATTAATTACATAAAATATGGTTAACTGAATATTTAAGGCTGTATCTCATATTTAATTATGTCACAGTTTTACATTTAAATAGCTCAAAGCTTACATAAAATAGATATGGGCATATATTCCATCTATATATTGAAGGACTAATCAACTCTTCTTCAAGTACAATAGCAGCCAAATTTGAGAGATAAAAAAGAATGCTCTTCCAATGATAGAGTGCACTGAAGAAGAAGATAAAATGTTACAGACTTTTTATCATTATTACTTGGCAAAAAGAAAATTGTAGAACAGGATTTAATTTTTTAAAGACTTAATTCTTTTTAAAAAAGTTTGAGGCTCACCACAAAATTGAGACTGTAGAGAGATTTGAACACTGCTTGGTATCTTTCCTACATTTGCTTTACTAAAGTCTTGCTTGCTTCAAATATCTCTCTATGTTTCACATTAATTCTACTTTTGTTTACAAAGCTATTACCCATCACACATGCATATTCTTCCCCACTACCAACATTTCCCACGAAAGCAGTACGTTAGTTACGATTGGTTAAAATACATTGACACCTCATTACTACCCAATCTCTGTAATATACATTAGGGTTCTCTTTCTTTGCTGTATATTCTATGAGTTCGGACAAGTGTATAATGGCATGTGTCCACCATTATCGTATCTTTCAGAGAAGTTTCACTGTCCTAAAATATTTCTACTCTGTTTATCTCTGCTCTCCCACCAACCATAAAACCTTTTATTTTCTTGCTAATTTAGCCTTTCCCATAGCGTCACAGAGTTGAAATCATACATACTGGCTCAGACTGACTTTTTTCTCTTATAAAAATGCATTTACATTTCCTCCATGTCTTCTTACGGCCTGTTAGCTCATTTCTTTTTATCACTGAATGACATTGCATTGTCTGGATGTACTACAGCTTATTCATTCAACAACTTGATTAAATTTTGAGGTGTTTAATTAATGAAAAAGCTCACAGGCTTATTCCTGCTCCTACCACCTCCCCAACATCAGCCCACTTTCTTTTATGTTTCTTTATGTTTTCATTTACTTTTCTGAAAGCAGCCCCTAGTCCTCAGTCTAGCTCCACAGGGGTTATTTTTATACCTACTGTACCCTTGAAATTTTCTTTTTTGCCCTTTCCCTAAATCTGGCTGGAGCTCACTACTTATCTTCCTCGACTGCAGTTCACGACCCTGAAGAAGAGTCTTTTTTCCTTTTAAGCCGTTTGCACTAATATAATGGTTATTCAGAAGCTTAGGAGACAACATGTAAGGCCACCAAGAAGTTGCAATCCTGACTTCTTGACTACAGCTGAGATGGTAAAATGATAACATGAAATAGTAACTGGGATCCTCTCCAGCAGCAATGGTCTCTGGTGAGGAAGCTCAAAATTCTATTTTTCATTAACAAAGGCCAATTTTACCCACCCAGTCATCAGTGAAATTCTCTCTTTATTACTGAAATGAAACATAAAGCTGGACAAAACAAAAGGGTTGGTTTGTTTGTTTTTGGTCTCAAGCGGTCAGAACTAAATATTGCTTCAAAGCTTCAGAGCTAAATATTGCAACTGACCCTTAAAGTAGTATAACCTGCAGATTCTTCTATGTGCCCAAGGTTATACTACATTAAACATTTCATCACAGAAGTGAAGCAAATGTGTGCATATATAATCTATATACACACATCTATATATATATATATATATAT
>NW_016107753.1:0-20808 GCF_001604975.1 Cebus imitator
CACACACACACACACACACACACACACACACAGATTATGTCTGAACAGCCTGTAACGTCTCATACGTTTGTATATGTCTTTGCGTTTTCTCTTATATCAAAACTGTAACACCCCAACTCTTTGCATTCTGTACATAAATCATCACTGAAAATGAAAATCATAGCTTGTATTTCATGGCTTGAATCTCTCAGAAGATTCAGCTGTGCGGAAACCAACTTTGATACTGAGCATTTCCCAAGTTTAATTTAGAGTAAATACATTTTGCATAGGTTTAGTCAAAACATAAAAATATTGGAGCATATAATTTAAAATCTGAGAACAGGAGATAACAAGGTGTTTGGCATTTGAAAGGATGGTCAGCTCCAGATATATTTAGAACTTGCATGATAGAATCTCCTAGGTATGTCAGAAAACAGATGTGAGGTGCATGTTCTGGTTCAAAAGGAAAGGCAGAAATTATAAAAGACACTGAAACTAAAGAAAGACCATGAATATCTGTATAACATTGGATGGAAGGAATCTCTGGAAGAACAATTCCCCAAAGTCCTGTATTATCACCACAGGATACAGGTCCTTTGCACTCAGTGCCATTCACTCTTTATTTTAGTTGATCTGTGAATTAGTGATGAACATGTCTTGAATGTACACATGATGACAAGGGAATCACATATTTTATAATTGGCTCTGAAAATTTGCTGAAGCATGCACAATTTAAACTAGCCAGCCAGCCGTTCTCTCCTGCTGATTCAATATCAAGGACACAGCATCTAACCCTCACATTTTACTTGGCTGCAAACCTCTATCTGTACAGGGTCCATGGAGCATGGATCTTGGTCTTATGAAACAAATCTTTCCTCCTTAAATGTCAGTGTCTCATTAGACCTTTGCTTTGGTTCATTTTAGTAGTGTTTCTCCCTGCTCTCTAGTGAAATGAAGTGAAGTGGTTAACAGTCTGCAGTCTTAAAAGTACAAGGCTGTAATTTGACTCTAGGTAGACTGTGACTCTTTGGAACAAAGGCTGTTTGAACATGCATTTCTGTCACTGCGGGATTTAAAGATCACAATAAAACTTCATAAAGACATAGCGTATATGAGAGTAATGGTAATTTCCATGTTCTATAATGCTCAATTAAAAGGTTCCACTGACCTCTAAAAGCCCGTGCCTGAATTATAGTGATCCTCAATTGTTAAAGAGAGTCTAACCCTTGTATTTCTTGAATGTTGCTACATTTGATAATGCTTACTCTAGGAACATTATACATAATGTTAGCAGAAAGTTCCTACCACTCAACTTTCTGTGTTTTGAGCAAAAACACAATTCTGGTTTCATAAAACTGTTTTATAATACATATACCAGAGAGATAAAGGGAAGCTTTTTAAGGCTTATGTCAGACTATGTAAGAATACCAGCCTGTAATTTAGTCATGTTAGAGCTGATTCATTAAATGCTGTATGCCATGGGTAGGGTTACATATCATTTTTATAAAATTTAATATTAAAGTATTTAGTTAGTATGAATTAGTAAATAGTATTCTTGTTTGATATTCACATTTCAAACAATCTCTTTGAAATGGCGTAGAACAATACACAGCAATGACAGCAACAACAGATAAAATACCACATTTAAAAAAAATATTTATTTTCTAATTGTCATACAATAGCGTTTAAAAAACGAATTGCTGTCAAAGTTTGTAATACCGCTACTATTACTATTACTACTGACAATTATAATTATGATGATAATAACAACAATAATAAAAGGATTCCCTTTTATCATTGTCTCACATAATATCCTTCCTTTCTAGGGACTGTCCTGGAAGTTAACCCAGGAAGATTGATCACTTCAATTTAAGCAAGAGTACATTTTCATGCTAGATAAATACCTAGAATTCTATTGTCTTCCCATCACCATACTATTTTTTGTTGAATTCATTTTTATGTCACTATAACTACGTTAATACTCTTACAAAGCTAAGAGGTATTATAATGATAGTCCCTTTTTCCTATTTGGTCTTCTTGGAGGTAATAATTTACTCTTTTTCCATTTGCATAATATACTATTCACATACTCTTTGTTTTGAGTACTATCTTATTCTGTTGAATGTACCTTTTTAATGCGGACATCTTTTTCATAATTTTTTTTTCTTTCGTGAGTGGATCCACTTCAGAAAATTACTTTGCTTTCTGAAGCAGTTTTTGGCACCTCATAAAGAGTGCAAAAAGCTATATCTGAGTCCTGTTGCGGAAAAAAAAATTAAGGAAATATTCTACCATCACATTGTGGGGGATATTTTGACTTCATGTAATATTTAAGATTGGAAATCATTTGCCTTCAGAATTTTCATGACCATTCATTTCTGGAATCCATAGTTGTTACTGATATATCTGAAGTTATTATAGTTTTTATCTTATGTATGTGGCATTCTCTCCCTCTCTTTGGAAGATTTTAAAACCTCTTTATCACTGATGTTTGAAAATATCATGACAACTGGCCTTTTTCATTGATTGTATCAGAGAGTTGGAAGACTCATGTTCTTCAAGAAAATTTTCTTGGGTAATTTGTTTTATTTTCTCCATCTGTGCTTTCTGGGACTTCTAACGTCAGAAATTGTTCTTCCTAGATTTGACTTTTTAAGTAAATTTTCATATTTTCTAGCTTTATGTCTTTTTGTTCTACTTTCTAAAAGATTGTCTCAAATTTATCTTTAAAACTTTGAGCTGGATATTTTTGCAATCTTTTAAATTTAAAGAGTTTTTTCTGACTTTTGTTTCCATAGCATTTTTGATTTTTGCATGCAGTAACTCCTCATTGTAGAGAGTAATTACTTAAAGTTTTTACTTTTGTTACTTTCCAGAGTTCTCTTTCCTCAAGACTGAAATACTATTTTTTATGTTTATTTCTGCTTTTAATTTTGAGATTTTCTTTTCAACTATCAGTAAACTTCAATTGTCCCTTTAAAGAAAGGCTTTAAAATGATCAACTTGGAGGTCCTTTGTGTACTTACTAATGGGCTGAAGAATAGGAGCTAGATCCACTAATTGGTTGACAGCTAGCTTTTTTGCTAGGGTACCCTCTTCTAAATATTAATATGCAGATGTAGTTTTTATTTTTTATTTTTTGAAGATCTTCAGTTTATCTATTTAGAGATGATGTTTCCAGAAGCCTTCCCAGGAAGTATCTGGCAGCACTGTTGTTAGGCTCTCAGCGGGAGGCGCAGGTCTCACCATTCAGTTTTCAAATGTTAATTTTACTTCCTTGTTTTAAACTGTGTGCCTCATCTTCACTTTGCCTCATATCTGCTGGTTTTGCATCTTGCTCTTCTAAATAAATATCTCCAGAAAAAGGCTTAGAAATTCTGTGTGTGATGGACATTTGACTGCTGATATTCCTTACATTGGGTGGAAAAAGGGTGGGATCAAATATTTAGTATGGAGCTTTTCAAACGATTTCTGTTTCTATTGCCACTGTACACCATAGCCTTTTCCTAGTCCTTATAACTTCCTGGGATTTCTCAGGAAAATTAGTTCAAAACCACTTTCCCCAAACTGTGCCACATCTTTTTATTCTTTGTAATGTCAGTGACCACTCTTTGATTGGTTTCCATCTTTTGATTAATTCACTTTTTTTTTTGGCCTCCAGTCACCCCATTTGTCCTTTCTCCTCTGGTTTATACCATTTTTGTTCCTTTATTGTTGATTTGTTATGGTCTCTGGAGGAGATAGAGATAATAAAATGGCCACTTGAGCATCTCTTGAGAAAAGTGAAGATCCCATTCATTAAAAAATGGTCTCGGTAATGGCAGCAATAACAGAGGTAGCATCACTGTTTTAGTGGAAATGGCTGTAGTCATTACAGCAGCAACATCATCAGTATCTACTACCATTACACAGTTACTCCTGGTGCCATAATGCCACATAATTTATGGTGCTTCACGGAGCATAGACACTTTTAGGAACATTTACTTTTACCTCACTTAAATTTCACAGCAACTCTATATAAGAGGTTGGGTGTGTATCACTAATCACTTTATAAACATCTCACTTTACAGATGTGAAATCTAAGAAACAGGGGGGATAAATAATTTATTCAACTTTGTTCAACTAGCAGTTGGCATAGGAAAGTCTCTTCAGTCATTCCAATCCTACCATTTCTAATATTCACCACCCTTGCTGGGAAATCTGCAGAGGCAGTTTGGACCACTAAGTGTGAGTGCAGGCTGAGACATTTCCCAGGCTCTTTCTAGTCTTGTAATTGTTGCTGCAGTCATAGAACATGGATATTCTCTTTAATAATTAATTGTTTGGGAAAAACAGTAGCTTAGACATTTTATTATTATTGTAAATTCTGAACTAGAGATGACTTTTGATCATGAAAAAGCTTTACCATTAATTGACTATTTTTAATAGTCCTCAGATGCAACATAACTAAAATCAAACAAAGTAACCTTTTTCTGTTCCTGGCTTCCAGTTTTTTTAGGCGTCCAATTTCAGAACCACAGAATATTCTCTGATTTTGTATTTCTCACTTACCCAGATTCCTAAGTTCTACAGATTTTTTGTATCCTTCATTTCATTCCTGATATTTCCACTATAGCTTAGATTCTTGACTGTCAGCCACACTTCTAATGACTTCCCACCAGGTGACTGTAAGCCTATGTTGGGTTCACCTCACCTGAAGCACAGCTCTGATCAAGCCACTGCCTGCTTTTTAAAGTTTTGTTTGACCATTATGGTGCAACTTCTATAACACCCATTCTTTCATCTATGCTCATCGTATTCTTTGAACAATTTCCAAATATCCTGCTACACTTTCCCATCCTTGAGCACTTTCTCTAGTCTGTCTAACTATCCATCTTCATTTCCCTTTCCCCAAATACCTTCCAATATCTCTTCTTGTTGAATATCTATCATTGTTCAGGAGTCATTTCAAATGCAACCACCCCTGAACAGTCCTTCCTCCCTAAATTTCACCAATTGCACATGATATATTTTTTATCTGACGTTTTGTTGCAGTCTGTTTTCTTCCAGTACTACATAAGATATGATATATTCTCTAGTATAAAGCAAATTACTATAAGAAGTAGTAATAAATCGGAATTATTTCTATTAGGTACAGAGGAGTTGTTTTATTGAGCTGTATTAGTGAAATATATTTTTAAATAGTAAAATCATAATGTCAGTAACTAGTCTTTTGTTCACACGTTATCAGTGCTTCCAGTTCTAATTGCATTAATTTGACTCACAGTAAAAGGAAGAGTTTAAAGAATAGAAAAGTGACTTTAAAAAAAAGGATTAGAATAGATACTAAAGGCCTAAAAAAAAGAGAGAAATTGTGAGCATTAAATGCAGTATAGAAGTGATAAGGAAAAATGGTTAAATGATATTTGCCAGCTTTATTCTGGATTGCAAAAGAACCTCAGAGACAAAGACCTTACATATCTTTTTCAAATGTTTGCTGCTTAAATGCTGGCAGAAATAAAAAGCCTGGTTTATCATGACAAGTTGGAAAGATTTCTTTCATTTCTTGCATACTGTGATCACAATAACTTGACTGATATATTTGTTGCTTTTCTGACTCTGCTATCCCTCAGAATAGAAATGTTGTCTTTAATCTGGGCCTTTATGAAGTCCACCAAAGGCTATCCTTGTAAAAGAGCCCAAACTACAGAGTGAAAACTATAAATTGCTTCCAGTATAGTCAGTGAAAAGATGCTTGTATAACATGAACAATAAATGTTTTTATAGTGAGTTCAGAGTGTAAGTTTCCAATTCCTTCTCAATATAAAACTGGTGAGCCAATGTGATTTAGAGAATATTCTCTATTTATTTCTGGTCCTTATATCCTTCCCTTTAGTTTCTGCTAAATCTCTTGCACATTCCTGAACTGTATTTCCCTCATGGAGCTCTATGCTGCAACACTACCCTTCTATCGGACACCATGTGATTGTTTCTATTGACTTTCTCAAGCTTTTCTTAGTTGTTTGGTAAAAACAAATCTGTTCCTCTCAAGTGGGCATTGCAAAATGCCTTCTATAAATTATTTTTTGTATCTATAAATTGTTCTCTCATCCCATTTATGAGATGCTGTGGCTTATTGTCACTCTCTGTGCTCACAATTCTTTTATGTTTTCTTTATGTTCTGCTCCAGCTGTGATTCAGAGGAAAAAAGTATTTTGCTATTCTTTCATTAAAGAAATGATAGAATTTCTTACTAGGGTATGGCCTTAAAATGTCTTTCCTACCGGAAGATGACATGACACTTTCAGTGTGACACCATTAAACACTTTCCTTTGATCAGCAGCCCAAGAGTTTATTTAAACTGTCTCATACCCACTCCCATTCAACCTAGATACAAATAATGAACATTTGGTAAGTTATTTTTGAAAGGTTACAGAGAATAAATCTGGGGCTTTTGGCTAATAGCCTCTAGCAGCATGTGTCCATAATGTACCAAATAGCTTCTTCTTAAAAAGGAGTATACATGAGAGAAAGACTCAGACATTATTTATGCTTGGCTCAGCATTCACCCGACAATAGCATGTTCTTCAACTTTTTGTTAGAAAAAAATTTACTTTTAAATTTCCTATCAACAGATCTTTATCTTAAAATTTCCCTTAGAGCACCCCCCCACCCCGCCAAAAAAATTGAAGAACATCTTAGCAAGTATTGAAACCAGACTATTTAATTTTTTTTTTCTTTTCTGTTCTTCTTCCATGAAAAGAATACATTTGGCCTGACTTAATGTCTCAGAGACATGTCTCATCCCAAAATCCTTGGCTGTTATCCAGACAAGTTTCTTGCAATCCTGTGTGATTTCAGAGTTTAAATGTTCTTCTTGTCTGTGGGGAAATTTCATGGTCAAAAATCAAATAGTTTTTAATTCTTTATGAGAAGACAGACTTCTCTCCAAGTCTGTTACAGTTCATACCTCCAGCGCCCGACACAAATACACATATCCACATATCTCCTGGGACATACCATTTTTTCCCCGGGGTGTTGGCCAGAGAGTTGGATTGCCTAGCACAGTGAAGAGGAAATAGATGAAGTACTAATGTACTACATAACACAAGAACATTTTTATTTCAACTAGGATATGCTAGTTGAACTATTGAGTTTCCTAGAGTTGAGTTTTCAATAGCAAAATTATCATTTAATGTGATGAAAGAGCCAACTCATGTGTATATTTTATGCTTCTTAAAGTGGAAAGACTAACGTTCATGACATGGCTGTCATCACAAATTTTGCCAAATCAGAAACAGAGAACACATTTGAAAAATCTATCTAGTTTTGTCCTGAAATCTACCGATGAACAGCATGTCCTTCGTGTTTCAGTTGATGTCATGCTATGCAGCAGTGACATGATCCTCCCATAAGTATGAGAAAGTTCTAGGAAACCCTCTTCAGATACCTCTCCTAGACCACAGAGCAAATGTAAGTGTCTGTGGTGTCAGCTTGAACCCCGACTCTAATAGGCATGTTACCTTGGGCAAATGAAAGTGCTGCAGATTTTCATCTATCTACAAAGTTGGAATAAAAATGCAACATTCACAAAGATCTCTGGATAAGGATCTTATCTCACACACACACACGTATATATACACATACACATGTATATATATATATATATATATATATATATATATATATATCCATATATATATGTAATTCTAAGATAGAGTCATTTAATAAACATTCTCATCATGTTCCCTTTCTTTTCTTCCAGTTTATTCCCCTGTCTTCTCTTCTTATTTAAGTGAAGAAGAATTTCAGAGGTGGTTGTAGTTTCCAAACAGCCTGTGCTTTCAGAATTTTTTTTTTACTACTGAGTTAAGTTAAATGTACGTGTTCCATGTAAGGACAGACAACTTCCTTGAAGAAAGATATGCCTCTTTGCACAGCGTTGCGCTATCATCTGTTCCTTGGCACACCTGTGTGCAAAGATAGAAAGGAACATTGAATTAAGGATAGCCAGAAAATGATGCACACAGTCCATACGGCTTTGTGGCCTGATCCTCCTATTCCTCTAGGCAGTTGTGACCAACAAGAAAGCCCGGGACTGAATCAATCTCAGTTCTTTCTTCTAAACTATAAGTTTTAAGAGATTGGTTGCTCTTCTTGATTACTGTATTTACTCCTAAATGAGATCTTATGGGTGGCTCAGGAGAGAATAAGTCCTTCACAGTTGATTTTTATGTATCTCTTCTATTTGCCATGCTGAGGGTATATACATAAAGTTTCTGACAAAGGGAGTTATTGTTCAATGGATACAGAGTTTATTATGCAAGATAAAAGAGTTCTGGAGATAGACAGTGTTGATGGTCACACAACAAGGTGAATGTACTTAATGCCGATGAAATGGTTCACTTAAAAATGGCTCAAATGTGGTATTCACGTTAGCTATACTTTGCCACAATTAATATTTTTCTAAAGTTTCTGATTAGTAGGACTTAAGGGAACAAGAATAAGCAAATACAAAAACTAGCAGAAGACAAGAAATAACTAAGATTAGAGAATAATTGAAGGGGATAGGGACACAAATAACCCTTCAAAGTATCAATGAATCCAAGAACTATCTACTAGTTTTTCAAAAGATTAACAAAATATATAGACTGTTAGCCAGACTAATACAAAAGAAATGAGAGATGAAACAAATAGACACAATAAAAATGATAAAAGGGATATCACCACTGATCCCACAGAAATACAAACTATTATCAGAGAATACTATAAACACCTCTACACATATAAACTAGAAAAACCTAGAAGAAGTAAATAAATTCCTGGACACAGACATCCTCCCAAGACTAAACCAGGAAGAAGTTAAATCCCTGAATAGATCAATAACAACTTCTGAAATTCAGGCAGTAATTAATAGCCTACCAACCCTAAAAAGCCTAAGAGCAGACAGATTCACAGCAGAATTCGACTAGAGATACAAAGAGGAGCTAGTACCATTCTTTCTGAAACTGTTCCCAACAAGAGAAAAAGAGAAACTCCTCCCTAACTCATTTTATGAGGCCAGCATCATCCTGACACCAAAACCTGGCAGAGACACAATGACCACCNAAAAAAAAAAAAAAAAAGTAAAGAAAAGAAAAGTTCAAAGCAATATCCCTGATAACATGGATGTGAAAATAATAAAATACCAGCAAACCAATACCCACAGCACATCAAAAAGTTTATACACCACGATGAAGTCGACTTCCTCCCTGGGGTGCAAGGCTGGCTCAACATACACAAATCAATAAACGTAACCCATCACATAAACAGAACAAATGACAAAAACCACATGATTATCTTAATAGATGCAGAAAAGGCCTTCTATGTAATTCAATACTCATTCATGTTAAAACACTCAATAAACTAGGTATTGATGGAAAATATCTCAAAATAATAAGAGCTATTTATTACAAACCCATAGCCAATATCATACTGAATGGTCAAAAGCTAGAAGCATTCTTTTTGAAAACTGGCATAAGACAAGGATGCCCTCTCTCATCACTACTATTCAACATAGTATTGGAAGTTCTGACCAGGGCAATCAGGCAAGAGAAGGAAATAAAGAGTATTCAGATAGTAAGAGAAGACATCAAATTGTTTCTGTTTGCAGATGACATGACTGTATATTTAGAAAACCCATTGTATCAGCCCGAAATCTCCTTAAGCTGATAAGCAATTTCAACAAAGTCACAGGACAAAAATCAGTGTGCAAAAATCACAGGCATAAAATCCTATACATCAATAATAAATAAACAGCCAAATCATGAGTGAACTCCCATTCACAATTGCTACAAAAGCAATAAAATGCCAAGGAATACAACTTACAAGGGATGTGAAGGACCTCTTCAAGGAAAGCTACAAATCACTGCTCGATGAAATAAGAGAGGACACAAACAAATGGCAAAACATTCCATGTTGATGGATAGGAATAATCAAGATCATGAAAATGGCCATACTACCCAAAGTAATTTGTAGATTCAATGCTGTTCCCATCAAGTTACCATAGACTTTGTTCACAGAACTAGAAAAAGCTACTTTAAATTTCACATGGAAACAAAAAAGAACCCATAGAGCCAAGAAAATTTTAAGCAAAAATTACAAATCTGGAGGCATCATGCTGCCTGACTTCAAACTATACTACAAAACTACAGTAACAAAAACAGCATGATACTGGTACCAAAACAGATATATAGACCAATGGAACAGAAGAGAGGCTGTCAAAATAATGTCATGCATTTACAACCATCTGATCTTTGACAAACCTGACAAAAGCAATGGGAAAAGGATTCCCTGTTTAATAAATAGTGCTAGGAAAACTGGCTTGCTATATGCAGAAAACTGAAACTGGACCCCTTCAATACACCTTATACCAAAATTAAGTCAAAATGGATTAAAGACTTAAACATAAAACCTAAAAACATAAAAACCCTAGAAGAAAACTTAGGCAGTAACATTCAGGACATAGGCATGGGCAAAGAGGGCAAAGACTTCATGAATAAAACACTAAAATTGCACAAAAAGCCAAGATTCGCAAATGGGATCTAATTGAACTAAAGAGTTTCTCCACAGCAAAATAAACTATCATCTCCACAGCAAAATAAACTATCATTGGAGTGAACAATCAGCCTGCAGAATGGGAGATAATTTTTGCAGTCTACCCATCTGAAAAAGGTCAAATATCTAGAATCTATAAGGAAATTAAACAACTTTACAAGAAGAAAACAAAGAACCTCATCAAAAAGTTGCCAAAGGATATGAACAGACACTTCTCAAAAGAAGACCTTTATGCGGCCAACAGACATATGAAAAAAAACTCACCATCACTGGTCATTAGAGAAATGCAAATCAAAACCACAATGAGATATCATCTCATGCCAGTTAGAATGGTGATCATTAAAAAATCAGGAAACAACAGATGCTGGAGAGGATGTGGAGAAATAGGAATGCTTTTAAATTATTCATGAGAGTGTAAATTAGTTCAACCATTGTGGAAGACAGTGTGGCAATTCCTCAAGGATCTAGAACCGGAAATACCATTTGACCCAATAATCCCATTACTAGGTATATACCCAGAGGATTACAAATCATTTTACTGTAAAGATACATGCACACGTATGTTTATTGCAGCACTATTCACAATAGCAAAGACTTGGATCCAACCCAAATGCCCATCAACTATAGACTGGATAAAGAAAATGTAGCACATGTACACCATGGAATACTATGCAGCCATAAAAAGTATGAGTTCATGTCCCTTTGCAGGTACATGGGTGAAGCTGGAAAGCATCATTCTCAGCAAACTAACACAGGAGCAGAAAACCAAACACCACATGTTCTCACTCATAAGTGGGAGTCAAACAATGAGAACACATGGACACAGGGAGGGGAATATCACACACTAGGGCCTATCAAGGAGTCATGGGCAAGGGGCATGAGAGCATTAGGACAAATACCTAATGCATTTGGGGCTTAAAACCTAGATGATGGGTTGATGGATGCAGCAAACCACCATGGCACATGTATACCTTAATGTACTCGGAAACTTCAACATGTTCTCCTCTGTCTACCGCACATTTCCCATTTTATTTTTAGATACTGTTGTTAGTGTCTCATCACACCTAAATTTCTACTTCTTTTTTATCGTAAGCTCGGGGATGCATGTACAAGAAATTCAACATTTAGCCTTTTTTAGTTGCATTTCTTTTTACTTACTGAACATACCTCACTTTAACTCCCCTGTGAAATTACTTTTCATGCATCTAGGAAATATATAGAATACTAGTACAAAATTAGAATAAAAACTGTTTTAAAATGTAACCAACCTGTATGTTTTGCGCATGCATCCCAGAACTTAAAATAAAAAAGAAGTAGAAATTTAGGACTGATGAGAAACTAACAATATAATCTAAAAATAAAATGGGGAATGTGTGGTAGACAGAGGAGAACATGTTGTTAAAGTTTCAGAGTATGTGAAGACTGGAAAAAAACATCAGACATTCACATTTTAAAAGTGTATTATAATATATATTCATAATATATATCAGGTATATTATAGAAATAATTTATCACAATAATAAAATTCTACTTAAGGGAAAGAATATCCAGGATTTTCTTAGGATGGCATATAAGCATGATAATCATAGAATGTTAGAAGACTGGAGAAAGTTTTTATAAAGACCTATGCCATATATTGCAATCATATTTTTACATATGAAGCAACAGGCTTAGAAAGATTCAATGACTTCTCCAAGTTCTTATGCTTTGTGAATGGCAGTCATGGTTAGTATTCACAAACTTTACAATGTATTCTTCCTAAGACCACATTTTATATAGAAAGAACCGATAGAGTCTCCTTCTAGGCCTAACTTAAAAAAATAGAAATACCAACTCTCTTGTATATCTAAATATTCAGAGTCTAAGAATTTTGATTTATTATAAAATCAGCAGTAAACTCATCATGTATGATTCTATAAATAGCGTTTAATACTCTGAAATGTTATCTTATTAATGCTCATTTAATTGTATAGAAGTGAGATAAATGACATGCCTACAAAACTTGAGCATACAATGATAAAGTGAATTGCTGTGTAGCATAAGATCTTTAAATTAGAATAATTAATAACTGCTTTAAAATAGAGAAAAATAAATTGGATTCCATTACAACATGATCTAATTTCACATAAAATTTGACTTTAGAGTTAGGATGTTTTAATTCTTTCACCCTTTTTCAGTGTAACTTCCAAACAATGTTAATCTTGTTCTCTCACTGGGTATGAAAGTGATTACTGCTTACAATTATTCTGCTCTTTTCGTTACAGGTTCTTCCTTGTCTGGTCCCAAGAACTTTGCCCTTGTTTTTGCTTACACCTATAATTTTTTTTTTTTTTTTAAGACTCCTGCAAAGCTACTCTCACTTTATTAGAAAAGTTATCTCTTCCCCGCTTTATCTCAAACAGTTTCTGGTTTCTGGATCTTCTCTATTGTATCTCTTTTTTCACTTTACATAGTAATTTTAACCATCCAAATTTTTAATTTGCTCATGATATGAATTCCCACTAATACTAGATTAAACATATGTTCTTTCAGTTTTTGGTTTTGCTTGATTTCATTTCCCTACCTTCCCAAGAACATTCAGACTCTTTACCTTGGCATTGTGGGGCTGCTACTTCCTAAGGTTTAGACATTGTGCTTATAATACTGCCCAAGACAGTGTCTTAGCATATCGTCTCATTAGCTCATGTGACACCTGTATGCACTAAGGTTTTCATGCAAGTTGCTATAAAGATTCTTCTCCCAAATTCTGTAGATATTCAATTAACTTTTAAGCAAGTTTAAGTGGAGGACATTATAATTAAGTGTCATAAGAATTTCAAAATATAAGCCAAATTCTTTAGCCATGTCCTTTAGAAAGTCTCTGTAGAGCTCATCTACTGAGAAAGCAGGCAAGAAATTCAACATCTAGCCTTGTTTAGTTTGCATTTCTTTTTACTTACTGAGCATACCTCATCACTTTAACTCCACCGTAAAATTATGTTTTATGCGTCTAGGAAATATACCAGTACAAAAGCTGCATTTTTGAGTGGTTTGGGAAATATTTTTAGAATCTTGTTTTTAAAGCAAAAATAATAGTGTGACTCCGTGTGAAATGGCAAATTACTTGTATTATATGCCAAGGAAGCTGTTGGCATGAACATGGTGGAATGCTCTTTAGCTATTTGTGAATAAGAGATGCTGTTAATGTATTAGATATGGCTTTTCTTCCAACTCAACCCATGTCTCATTACGCTGTATCGGGAGGTAAGTAGACACTGAACTTAGGGATGTGGAATCACAGGCAGCATATCCCCATTGTGATTTCTCCCTAGCACCACACAGTTGTGTTTTTTTATACTGTAGGGAACTTCATAATTACACATTTTTCTGCCTCTGTGAGTTCCAGTGTATAATTACACATTTCAAATACAATAGTGCTGATTATTGTTCAAGCACATGTAGCTATAAGGGATTAAAATATATTTAACCCTAATTCCATAGAATGTGATGGGACCTGTTACTTATTTTATTGTGAATTTGAAATGTGCAGGTATAATCTCCATTTATATGTGAAGCTAATATCTATCCCTGTATGTGACATTGTATGAGAATCCAGTTAGCGTAATGCCTTTGATATTTTAACACATACTTTAAAAACATTAAACAAGAAAATGAATAAAATCTGGTGGGATGTATTTTGGGTATATAGTGCACATTTATCGCATATATTTGGAGTTCTTTTGCTGTTTTTTTTGTTTGTTTGTTTTTGTTTTTTTGTTTTTTTTGTTTTGTTTTGTTTTGTTTTCATTTAACAAGAAGTGTCAGCTAATCTCATCGGTGAACACCAGGTGGCGCTGCATCGAATAACATTGCCTTGGCAATTTTCCGTGAATGCTATAAAGATTTTGGAGGTGAAGTGCATGTAAGAAATAATCTTGTCCAACTCTTATTTCGCAAATGAAAGTACTCAAACTTATAGAGGTTATATAATTTTAAAAAAGTTATATTTATCGTAAAAGTCTGACACTGCAGTCACACCTTGCTGAGTTTTGTATGCTCTACCCTATCTTACTTGGGACTACAGTTTAGTTTACTAAAGAAAAAGCAGCACAAAGATTTTTAAATTTAAAATTTTAAATCTAGGATGTTGCATTTGCTAGCTGTATGACACCTTGGAAGCCATTTAGCCATCTTCATCTTTAGTTTCCTCATTTGTGGAAAAAACAGGATTCAAAACACACCTACTTTATAGTTTTAAATTAATGAAATACAAACTCTGTATTAAATAGCACAAAATGTGCTACATAGGAGATGCTCTAGATAAGATCCCCTAGATGAATATAAGGGGCCATACGTGTTTCCTCATTTTCATAATTCCAACGCCTTTACGACATACTTAAGTTTACACTGTATTTGAGATAATTTACCCTTTGCCTTTTAGGAGCTTGCACCCCAAGACAGATCCTCTGATGTAGGTCTGTAAACAAACAGCAGAGTGCAATAATAGCAAACTTATTCCGAGGCAATAATAAGTAGAAAGATATTAGGCAGTGATGTGAGAGATGGATATGGCGTTTTGGCTTCAACAGTGCAGGCAAGGGACATTGCAAATGAATTTTCAAATGGGTTACTTAAAAGCAACTTCACAGGGTTGAACTCTCAGAGTCTCCACTGATTGGCTCTTTAATCTCCACCTAAGCTGTGTTCAACCTGTGCATTCTACTTACATTCTTCACTGTTACCCATGTTGAAAACTCTCCATTAGAGCCTCCCCATTGGACTTTGGTGTGATCTGCATTCTGAGTCTAATCTTTGCCAATAGTTAGATTTATATGACTGGCTTGGCCCTTTTCTACTGTGGCTCCAGTTTATTTACATGTAAAATTAAGGGCTGAAGTACATAGATGGTATCTGTCTGAAATTTCACAGTTCTACTTTTCTTCCTCTCCAGCCTCAAGTGACAAACCCCTCCCACCCCACCCCCCACACAAGCCTAGTCCCAATGGACCTTCTAGTGGCTCTCAAAGCTCTCTAAAATGCCAGTATTATGTCTATAGTCTTCTAGATTTTGTTTAATCCTCTCCCACAGTGAAAGTGCTTTTTCACATGACTTGGTGGAGCCAGCGAGATGTTAGCAAAAGTGATGCAAGGAGAGACTTAATAAATACTTTTATCATGGACTTGTCTTTTGGAAAACTCCTTCGCAAGTATGAGCTCATGCCAGACTTGTGGATAAATGGCATGGACCCAGACAATAAATAATTACAATAAACAAAATAAATACCAGACATTTGGCTCACCCAGCTGTCCCATCCGGCCCCAGCCATTGAAGCCACCCCCAAATGAGACCCTGGACCTTGTCATGCCCCTGGCCCCATGTCCAGCCCTGTGATGCTGCCCCCATGGTGCCTCCACTGGATCCAGTCCAGTCTGTGGTAGAATCCAGAGATTCTACAAATCTCTGACTGGTAGAATTGAGAGCAAATAGAATGATGGATGTTTTCAACCTATTAAATTTCTGGATGCTTGTCACACTTCAGTTGATAACTGAAACAATGTGTGACCTTGTCAACTAGCTTTGGCTCAGCCACTCTAAGCCTCAATTCCCTCATCTATGAATTAGGGATAATAATGCTACCAGTGTCATAAGACGAGGGTTTTAAGTGAGAATTCATATTATAAATACATAATAGTGATTAAGGCAGTGATAGGAATAGAGAAAAATCTCACTATATAATATTGGCTATTATTAAAGGAAAACACTGTCATAATTTGGTAGATTTGGCCCAAAAAAATCTCATTCAAGTGAAATTAAGGATTGGTTGTTAGAAGGTTAATGAAATAACTGGAGTTACCTGCACAGCTAGCAATTAGAAATTCCAGTGTAGCCTTAGTGATCCAAATATATCTCAGTTTCAATTGCTGTTTAGTATACCTGGTGATATTTTTTTGGCTGTACCTTAAACATGAATGAGAAGGACTTGGAGTTTTCTAAATGTTTGGGACTTCTAAAACTTCCCAGCTAATTGATACCTGTTTCCCTCACTTTGTTGAAATACACTAAGCCAGGAGATTACTGGTGACACAGGGACCCACATGTTGCCTCCTTGCTTCACTATTCTGTCTCTTCTAAATTTTTATCTTAACCACATTTTCACCAACTATAAGAACTTTTGCCTGCCTCCATTTGAGAACCAGGTTTTGGTGAAAGAAATGATGGGCTATTGCAAAGCCTGTTTAAGTTATGTTATTATAGTGCTTTACTACATTATAATTCTTTGTTGTTACCATAGTGATATGCTATTTTACACGTTTTATGTGATAGAAAACCGATCTAATAAAATGTACATATTACTACTATACACATATTATATATTAAAAGCTGCACATCAATAATGTTAAATCACATCTCTGAAATATCATAATGAATAAGATCTGAACTGGAACAGACAATTATCTAGCACTGATGGAATTTTCTTCAGGTGTATAATTGGGACAATTGTATCTACTACTACAGTCATTGTGAAGACTTTTGGTAATAATACATGCAAATAGCCTATGATAGTGCCTGGTATAGAACAGTTATGCATCTACCTTCTTCTACTCTGGAAAATATTCCTCATCAAATATCCAGGACCTCATTGGTGGTATTGTGTGTACATGAGATGCTCCCATCATCAAAGACCATGAAAAAACCCTCCATGAGTCCTTATGACAGCTTAGCACTCTACAATGCATATCTGAATTATCAAATACATAAGTGATACGATGAATATTAGCATTTTTATTTTTAGAATTGGTTGTTAAATTATTGACCTGGATATCTCTCCTGCTGCAAGCATCATGCTCAGGAGCTTGTTAAGTCTCCTGTGCATTGTCATTACTTCTATAGATCATTTCTGAGTTACTCTGTATTTCTACAGTAAATTAGATTGAAAGACTGCTAGTGCTGCTCAGCGCACCCATGAGACAGCTGTAACTTGATCAGGGTCATGCAGCCAATCAGTAAAGGATGAAAGCAGAGGTAGGAGACCTCAGAGGAGAGTATTATGAGGCCAATGAGAAGCTGTTATTTGGTCCTCTGGGGAAGCAGGTCATTAGGCAGGTATCCAGGTGAGTAACATGATGCACTTACCTAAATCATATCAGTGAGCATCTCTTGGGAACCAAAGCAACATGGACGATGGCGTCCTCTCGTACTAAAACTGAGGCTGTACTGCTGAAAGCAGCTAAGATCTGTCCTTCTTTCCTTGGTTTTCCTATCTCTTTGTAGCCATTCTTAGGTTAACTTAGATCAAGTGAAGGAGTCAGGACAAAGCCTTGACAGGCTAGTCCAGGTATTTTCCTATATTTTATGTGTGCTTTCATAGTATCATAGAATCATAAAAATTCTGAGAGTCAGAGTTTAATATCATCTGACATGGCCGTTTCACAATACTTAAATTCTCTCTGTAATAATTATTTTGGTAAATATTTAGTCTTCAACACATTTCTTGTAGGGAAATTCATTACCAAGTAAGTAGTCCATTCCTTTCTTCAGATTTTTCTAATTCAATAAATATCTTGCTGTCTTTAAATTCTGTTTGTTTTTCTGTTATCTTTTGTGTCATTAACAAATCATCAGATATTTGAAGTGTACAATCAAGACTTTTTCTCATTTTTCACCATTCTTCATGCTTTCCAATGCCAAGGAAAAAACCATCTACAGTTCTAGTAATTCTTTATTTCTCATGTATTATGGTTTTGAATTTCCTCATCAGTGTTACTTCAGGAAAAAGAAAAAAAAAACATGTAGCCTGTGGAGTCAGATCTGGCTCCATTTCTAGACATAGCAATAGATTTGTGATTCAGCACAAGTTACTTAAATTTCATGCCTTTGTTTCCTCTTCTGAAAAATGAGAAGAAAACATTTTATAAATTGATGTTTCAGGCATCTATCCAGCTGACTTGCTTTTTTATTTGGAGTAGCCATATCATATGGTTGATTGATTAGGAAATTATATCAACCAAATACCCTAGATTTCCTTTCTATTTTTTTTTTTTTTTGTCCTTAACTCTGACCCCCTCACCTCATACTTATATAATTGGTGTTCTAACTTAATACCAGTATTTTTACGTTTCTCAAGTTGGAACTCAATAGATTCATCCAAGAATGCAGAGATTTAAGAATTGTTTAGATATTTCTGACTAGATAGCCATATGATGGCATTGGCTCATATTTTTATTACTGAATACATGGTAGATTAGCTTGATTGCTTAATGAGGACCACAGAAAACTAAGTGCGGTTCTTGGCTGGGTAATTGCTGCAGTCAGAGACTAAGCAGGACCCCTGGCTAGCCTTCTTGCAATTGTGCAGCAATGGTGCCGTAGTGACTTACTGTGCCTGGATTCATGACTGCAGCTCATACATAAGTTAGGATATGTTTCATGTTTACATGTGAAGAATAGATGTTTCTTCAACAGTAGGGCCCTCTTTTGAATTAGTCAGCATAGTCCTTTTCATTAAAATGGAAATTTTACTGTTAATCTCATAATTTAGTTATTTATTTTTTGGAACCAGTGATATGACCCATGAGACTCCTAAAATTTAAAAAAACATCAGCGTATTGCCACCCCTACTCTAATAACAAACATGGGAGTTAAGTGACCTGCTCCTAAGAGTGAAATATGTATATGACTTTGCTATATTTACTCATCCAAACAACCTTGCAAATTATTTTGAGTTTCATTAATAAATTTGGAGTGAACAGCACATTACACAGTGAATTTCTAAGTAAGTTTCTGGGTATTCACCTGACCCATTTTAGGCTCTTTGTGGATAAGCCTGAATTATTTGTTTGATTTTGGCTTTCTGCATTCCTTGTCAGGGTAGCTATTAATACAGACATTCCCCTTAGTTCACTTAAATAAATGTGTAGTGGTGCATTTTTGACATATTATCTGATGTTGCAACCTTCTAAAACTGCGTAAACTGTTTCTCTATTATGCCTTGCTTCTGTTCTTATCATGTTTGTAGTCTTCCTTTCCCATCACCACTGTCTTTGAAAAATGTTTTATGTGTTATTAAAACTTTTGTATGTCCTTAAAACTTTGTTTTCTTTCTGAAAGTCTCAACAGTTCATTTAATTCCAGTATCTGGGAAACTAGCCACCTTATGAATTTTTCCTAGATGAAATTCATGGCAGCCAAAAAGTGAATTGAGTGTTAAATTGCCTGAAGGATGTGATGTTTTAAGGACTTCTTTTATGGATATGAAGTCATGATTGGAATAGCAAAATCTTTATTTTGCATCCAATCTAAGTTTGCTTCCTTTAATAGAAAATTTGCTAGATAAACTGCATTTATTTTTAATATTTTTTATGTAAAAAGACTTTTAATATTTAGGCACAATCTGTTTTCAATGCTTAGCAGTGTGTAATTGAAAAGCAGAATGTTAAATATTGGAAAGTAAATTTTTAACACTTATTTTTCTATAGATCTGTGCACATTTAAAAATGTTGGTCACATATATTAACACATTTGCCATAATAACTCTGTAAATGGTTATTATCACTTTCAATTTATAAATGAGCCTAACTAAGTCTGGAAAGGTTGAAGGACTTTCCTCAGGCCCTTCAACAAATAAAGCAACTGAGCTGAGAGTCAAATTTTAGTTTTTTTGACTGTCAATAAAATGTTATTTTAATTCTGCTGGCTGTATGTTTAGGAAAAGATCTTATTCTTGGCCCTCAAGGGACAAAGACTTGTGTATAAATAAGATAATCCCCAAAATGCCAGAGTTATAAGATAAAGAAAAATAAATGCTGATGGTTACAAAATCAAATATAAAGGAAAAACTGTCCTCTCTTTAATGTAACATTTATAAAAACGGATTTAATTTTGTGTTAACGTCCCTGCATCTTCTGGAAGATGATCAGCCCCCCTTGTTCTCCAACCTCTCCCCCCCTTCTCGCAGTTGTAGGCCCAGTGGCTAGCGCTGTGCTTGGCACACAGTGTGCAATTAATCAAGTTTGTCATACGAACGTGAAATGCGCACTCTGGAGGCACATAGGAATTTTTTTTTCCTGAATTTGCAGATGAGAGCCCTACAAAGATTGTAAAACCTTAAGCAGCAAGGAGAAAATAGCCTGGGATCTATGTTCAACCCTAGGTTCCGAGTTTGCCATTTTCCTTATTCCTTGAGTGAACATGAGTAACCCTAACTCAGAGACCTTGCTGCTTTAATGAGGGTAATCATTTGAAAGTAAAAAATGCAATGTTCTCTTTTAAATTGT